>NC_053492.1:262307683-262547683 GCF_905171775.1 Rana temporaria | reverse complement strand
CTCCAGCTTTATTAAATAAACCCCATTGTGTACTTAAAAGTGGGGAATGCATTTATTTATATATATATATATATATATATATATATATATATATATATATATATATATATATATATACAGTAGATATATATATATATATATATATATATATATATACACACAGTAGATATATCTATATATATATCTATATATATATATAGTAGATATATCTATAGATAGATATATATATATATACAGTAGATATATCTATATATATATCTATATATATATATATATATATATATATATATATATAGTAGATATATCTATATATATATATAGATATAGATATAGATATAGATATATATATATATATAGATATATATATGTCTGGCTCCATGTGGGTGCTTTATATGGGTTGCCTGTTCTCTGCAACAAGTTGAGAGATTTAAAAAGTCCCATTTACAATTAGGGTTTATGTAATAATCTTAATTTCCAGTCTTAAAGCATTAAAACGATGGAATTGCACTCATGAAAAATGTATATGTGCTTCAATAATTAATTTTAACCAGTTTGTTCAAGTTTGATTTTTAAGAGTTAGAGTCAGGAGTCAGCACAACCACAAGCTTGTCTCCAAGTGAATAACTTTTTTTTATTGCATGGTCACATAGATAAGCACGTTTTTGGGATCATGCAAGGGCTCTTCATCAGGCATATGAAAATATATAACAAACAGACCTTCAAAGAGGTCATCTACCAATAGAAAGAGAGGCGACATTCCAGTGCTGCCGACAGCACAGTGATGTCATACTTGCTCAAAAACAATGTAAATAAGAAGCAAGTGTACAGCTACTGCAAACATACAGTTTGCAATCTATTTACAATATCTACAGGGCATACACAGGGAGAGGTTAATACCACCTGCTCAATAATATTGGCACATTAGGCCTAAACATACCAGAAATGTACACTGTCAAAATAAGCTTATAGACTGGTATTGCAATTCAAAAGCAATGAAAACCATTGTACCAAAAAAGTGTCCTGTGTGAAAAAGTAAGAGACAATAAGAGAAAGAACATACGTAGAGACAGCACACCAATGAGAGTGTTAGGAAAAGTAGACAAATCAGAGTAGATACGGAAAGAAAGAGAAAAAACACAGACGCCACAGTTTAATGACAAAACAACACACATACAATATAAGTGTCTACAAAATTAATACAATATAGCACAAGAAGTTTCCTAAAACTGGACTTTGTTACTTTTTGCTGTAATAAATATCCCCCAAAAATATATAAAAAAACTTTTTTTTCCTCAGTTTAGGCCGATACGTATTCTTCTACATATTTTTCGTACAAAAATCGCAATAAGCGTTTATAGATTGATTTGCGCAAAAGTTATAGCGTCTACAAAATAGGGGATAGTTTTATGGCATTTTTATTAATATTTTTTTTTTACTAGTAATGGCGGCGATCTGCGATTTTTATTGGTACTGCAACCTTATGGCAGACACTTCGGACACTTTTGACACATTTTTGGGATCATTGGCATTTTTGAAGCGATCAGTGCTATAAAAATGCATTGATTACTGTAAAAATGTCACTGGCAGGGAAGGGGTTAACACTAGGGGGCGAGGAAGGGGTTAATTATGTTCCCTAGGTGTGTTCTAACTGAAGGGGGGTGGGACTGACTATGGGAAATGACAGATCGCTGTTCATACATTGTATGAACATGCGATCAGTCATTTCTCCCCCTGAAAGAACTGGGAGCTGTGTGTTTACCCCTAGTGGCTGAAATGCGAAATCACGTAATATTACGTGATTTTGCGCAGCCCAGTCGACCTACCGCCGCAAAACTACGGTGGGCGGTTGGCAAGCGGTTAAGTATATTTCAATCTATGAATCTCAAGTTCAGTTTAAGCTGGTGCCACGATCACTGCCTCAGATTTCCTGTTTCAAGGTTTTCTCTTGCAGCATCCTACAGAGCCATTATTGCATGCAGGGTGTAGAGTTGTGTCTTCCCACATTGTGTCCAATGTCCTGAAAAGAAACACACAGCCCCATAGTCTAAGATGACAAGACATCCCCCCTCCCCACAGCTTCTCCCTCCTCCTCCCCTCTCCATTCTCAGACTGACTGGACACTGGACTGTCCATTGTAAATCTTTCCTGAGAAGACTGGAAGTTCAGGAAGCAGCACTGAGAGAGCAGGAGTCAGCAGCACTGAATGTTGTAAAAGGGAGCAGGGGTGGGTAGTTCAACTACTTGAGGACCGCCGCGCGACCATATACGTCGACAAAATGGCACAGCTGGGCACAAGGGCGTACTTGTACGTCCCCTTTAAGATCCCAGCCGTGGGTCGCGAGCGCCAGGGCCGTTTGAAGGAATTTGGGGGCCCCAAGCAAAATGAACATGGAGGCCCCCCCCCCATGCACGCACACAAAGCCTACAAGAACCACAGCATAGCGATACAGTGTAAGTTCACCCACACTTTATATAAAAAATGAAGGTTTACAGTGCAAATACTGCTGTTGTATATAATGTGCATAAAATGTTATCATTTGCAAAAAACACCACTGTACCATAAAATCAAGTATACATTAAAGTGCACAATAACGACTGTGTTATGCCATCAAACACAGCCACTTTGCCATCAATTGTGGCCACTGTGCCCATTAATTGTCACCACTGTGCCATGCCATCAAACGCAGCCACTGTGCCATCAATTGTTGCCACTGTGCCCATCAATTGTTGCCACTGTGCCCATCAATTGTCGCCACTGTGCCATGCCAAACGCAGCCAGTGCCATGCCATCAATTGTCGCCACTGTGCCCATCAATTGTCGCCACTGTGCCCATCAATTGTCGCCACTGTGCCATGCCAAACGCAGCCACTGTCAAATCAAACGCAGCCACTATGCCATGCCATCACTTGTCACCACTGTGCCCATCAATTGTAGCCATCGTGCCCATCAATTGTAGCCATCATGCCCATCAATTGTAGCCACTGTGCCCATCAATTGTCGCCACTGTGCCCATAAGCTGCTGGCTCTGATGGGCACTTCCAAAGCCAACCAGCTGCCATTATTCAGATGGCCGGCGCTCACCAGGGAGCCGGCCATCTGAATAGTGGACGGCAGCGACAATACATGGATTCATGCAATGCATGAATCTATGTATTGTTGATCAGTGGTGGTGCAGGAGAGAGAGGGGGCGGCATTCCTGCGCCCTCTATGGACGCACTGCCACTGGTAGATATACTGTGTCCACTGTACAAGATGTTTATCCCTTATATGCCCAGCCATATGGGTGCTTTAAGATCTCATTGTTTACTGCCACATGATGCTTTCATGTTGGTGTGTACCACAGTGTACGTAACCCTCCTATTTTGGTTGTTCCACTCTGGAGGGTTACGTACACACCAACATGAAAGCATTGTGGCAGTAAACAATGAGGTCTTAAAGCACCCATATGGCTGGGCATATAAATTATGGTTTCTAGGATAAACATCTTGTACAGTGGACACAGTATATCTAATGAGAGCAAAAAATAAAGATTTACCATAGCTTTACCATAGAAACCATTACCATAGCTTTCTTTCCGTTTTCTTTCTTTACCATCCCATTTCCATCTAAGAGTCCTTTCACACTGAGCCGCTCATAGCGTCGGCGGTAAAACTCCGCTATTTATACCGCCAACGCTATGGGCAGATTTGCTAGTGCCTGAGGAAGGGTTAAAACCACCCGCAATGCACTGCTGCAGCAGCGCATTGCCAGCGGTATAGCTGCGCTGTCCCATTGATTTCAATGGGCAGCAGCGGTGAAGGAGCGGTAAATACACCGCCCCTTCTCCGCTCCAAAAATGCGGCTAGCAGGACTTTTTTACTGTCCTGCTGGCGCAATTCTCCAGTGTGAAAGCCCGAGGGCTTTCACACTGGAGACAATTGAGCAGCTTCTTAAGGGCGGTTTGCAGGCGCTATTTTTAAGAAGCTGCTCAATTGTCTCCAGTGTGAAAGCCCGAGGGCTTTCACACTGGAGAATTGCGCCAGCAGGACGGTAAAAAAAAGTGTAAAAAAAAAGTCCTGCTAGCCACATCTTTGGAGCGGAAAGGAGCGGTGTATTTACCGCTCCTTCACCGCTGCTGCCCATTGAAATCAATGGGACAGCGCAGCTATACCGCTGGCAATGCGTTGGCAGTAAAAATAGCAGAGTTTTACCGCCGACGCTATGAGCGGCTCAGTGTGAAAGGACTCTTAGATGGAAATGGGATGGTAAAGAAAATAGAAAGACATCTATGGTAATTGTTTTGTATATATTACCTGATTCAAAAAAGAAGCAATAAGACCCCTTTTACACTGGAGCGTATTGCAGGCGCTATAAGATTAAAAATAGCGCCTGCAAACCGCCCTTAATCTTATAGCGCCTGCAATACGCTCCAGTGTGAAAGGGGTCTTATTGCTTCTTTTTTTAATCCGGTAATATATACAAAACAATTACCATAGATTTCTTTCCATTTTCTTTACCATCCCATTTCCATCTTATAGCTTCTATTTTGAATCAGGTCATATGTATTAAAGATTTTTGCAAAAATGTACAAAAGCAGAGTCTTTTCTCTGCTTTGTACATTTTTGCAAAAAGCTTTAATAAATATGACCTGATTCAAAATAGAAGCTATAAGATGGAAATGGGATGGTAAATAGAATGGAAATAAATCTATGGTGGTACCGTAATTGTTTTGTTTATAATACATAAGAGTGGGGTTATTAATTATAATCACTGTCTGTCGCCTGTCGGCTAACATATTTTTGTAATGGCAGTCCCCCCCCCTGTTCTTTTTAACCCCCCTCCCTACAAGCTACAGTACCTCATACCGCACGGCAGCCGACAGGAGAATTGTTGTTCCTGGCCGGCCGGACTGAAAGGAAGTGAGCACAGAGGCAGAGCACTCAGTGTGTGCACTTCCTGTTAATCTGCAGTCCGGCCGGGTACAACGAACTGAATCTCCAGTACCGCGCGGCGTGGATTGAAGCATAGGACGCGGCAGCTCGGTCAGTGTTGTTAACAGTCCGGCCGGCCGGGTACACAAACTGAATCTCCTCCAGTACCGCGCGGCGTGGGATCATGTAGCATAGGGCTGCAGCGGCTCGGTCAGTGTTATTATCCCCATTAAAGATACAAAAATCCTGCTGCCTGTGCCGCTGGATGCTGGGGCCCCTGGCCAGCTCGAGGCCCCAAGCAATTGCCTCCTTTGCCTCTCTTGTTCCGACGGGCCTGGCGAGCGCCCCGCCGTTGGCGCGCTTGTAACCCACTCCTCTTCTCAGTGACCGTCCCCGCAGGAACAGTGGACCCGATCGCCGCCGGTGTCCCGCGATCGGTTCACAGAAAGGAAGAACAGGGAGAGGTAACTGTAAACAAACCTCTCCCTGTGCTTCCTAGGGTGGCTGTCACTGATCGTCTGTTCCCTGTCATAGAGAACAACGATCAGTGACGTCACAAGCACAGCCACGCCCCCCCACAGTAAGAACTCTCCCTTAGGGCACACTTAACCCCTACAGCGCCCTCTCCTGGTTAACCCCTTCACTGCCAGTGTCATTTTTACAGTAACCAGTGCATTTTTATAGCACAGTTCGCTGTAAAAATGACAATGGTGCCAAAATAGTGTCCGATGTGTCCGCCATAATGTCGCAGTCACGATAAAAATTTGCTGATCGCCGCCATTACTAAAAAAAAAAAAATTATTAATAAAAATGCAATAAAACTATCCCCTATTTGGTAGACGCTATAAATTTTGCGCAAACCAATCTTAATAAATTCCCCATCAAAAAGTAAAAAGTATAAAGGTCTGTTATGCACTTGGATCACATGCATGAGTAAAAAGTGTTATTATTTTTAGAGCTACAGGTAGAGTGTGTCATGTACCAGAAGCAGAAGGGGAAATAAAGTAAAATAGAAGTATAGTAAAAGACGAAATAGTAGAAAAGATCTCTGCGCCCACTTACCTGAATAATGAGTTCATGGCTCTAGTAGTCCCATGTTTGCTGATAAGGCAGTACAGCCAGCCCTCCTGTACCAGGCCCAGGCCCCATCAGTTCAAAAGGGGGGCCTTGGCACCTGCAGAGCAGGAAGGCTGGCTGTACTGCCTAATTGCTAATACTTGTGACTCATGTGGTTTCCCCTGCAGTGCTGCCGGCTCCTACTCTTCTTTCTCCCTCTGGCTGAGCTGCAGGGGGATTGGAACGTGGATCTGTGCCCCCTTCCACACATCTACTGCTGGATCTACCTGTGTACCCCTCTCCTCTGCAGCACTTCTGGCTTTCTTCCTCTCCTCTCCCACTGACAGCTGCTGTGGGCACACATGGGGATCGATTTCAGGCTGGAGAGTAGGGAGGAGACCTGTAAATGTAATATTTACCAGCCCCTTCCTGATGAACAGAAGAGGAATACAAACCAAATCGATATTTGGTGTTACCACCCTTTGCCTTCAAAACAGAATCAATTCTTCTAGGCAGTGTTAATTTCGTCGGCTAAAACGACTAAAACATTTTAGTCGACTTAGTGAATACAGTACTATTTTAGTCGACTAAAATAATACTAAAACGAAAACAATTGAGATGACTAAAATACGACTAAAACTAAAATGGCATTTTAGTCAAAAGATTAAAACTAAATTGAAATTTGACTTCAAAATGAACACTGGTCTGTAGTGCACATTCATACCTCAATACCATAAATAATAACATATGACATTTTTCACTCCAGCAGTAAATAATGAGTTTGGAAATTGTAGAGAAATGTTAACTAATGCATTACAATTTAATTACACCAATTAGATTTTAAACGGATAAATAGAGTTGTTGGGCCAGATTCAGGTAGACTTACGACGGGCGTATCAGTAGATACGCCATGGTAAGTCCGAATCCGCGCCGTCGCAACTTTAAGCGATTGCTCAAACTGAGATACGCTTAAATGTTGCTAAGATACGGCCGGCGTAAGTCTCCTACGCCGTCGTATCTTAACTGCATATTTACGCTGGCCGCTAGGGGCGTGTACGCTGATTTACGCCTAGAATATGTAAATCAGCTAGATACGCCTATTCACGAATGTACGCCCGGCCGTCGCAGTAAAGATATGCCGTTTACGTAAGGGGTTTTCAGGCGTAAAGATAAACCACCAAAAAGATGGCGCAGCCAATGTTAAGTATGGACGTCGGAACCGCGTCAAATTTTTCAAATTGTACGTTGTTTGCGTAACTCGTCCGTGAATGGGGCTGGCCGTAGTTTACGTTCACGTCGAAAGCATTGACGATTTTCTGACATCATTTGGAGCATGCGCACTGGGATACGTCCACGGATGGCGCATGCGCCGTTCGATCGAAACGTCATTTACGTGGGGTCACACTTAATATACATAAAACACTCCCACAGCTTCAACATTTGAATTAGGCAGGCTTACGCCGGCCCTAATATGCTACGCCGCCAAAATCTTTGAGAATACCATACTCGCCTCTCAAAGTTACGGCGGCGTAGCGTATAGGAGATATGATACGCCCGCCTAAAGGTATGTGAATCTAGCCCTTAGTCTACTAAAATGTACTGGAGATTTAGTCGACTCAATGCGACTAAAACTAAAACAATTGCAGAAGACAAAAATGGGGCTAAAACTAAAATGCCATTTTAGTCCTAAGACTAAAGGCTGCGTACACACGGTCAGAATTTCCAACTGACTTAGATAGAGAGCAGGTTCTCTATCGGAAATTCCGACCGTGTGTACGTGGCATTAACCTCCCTGGCGGTATGATTCTTTCAGATTTTAGGTGCTGAAAGTGGTACCATTATTTTGCATGGAAATTTGGCGTTTTAGATTGCAGGCCTGTAATTATTAGGAATAACTCACCTAAATATGTCCAAACCAGAGTCTAGTAGACTATGATAAAGTTTGAAACACAACATCATAATATAATAAATAATAACAAATAATAATTTAATAATAACAATACTTTTTATTCAATACATTTTAGTAAATAATATATTCAAAAACTCAGATTTTTTGGGGGGTCAAACAAGGGTGCAAAATCATTATTCAGTAAAAGTCTCGGGTATGAAAATCTTTAAAGCAAGGTAGAGCACAAAGGCCAACGTTGCAGTCGGGACAATAGAAACGCGTTTCTTTACGGATTTTTCTTCCGTTGTCGTTGCGTTTGGAGCAGCAAACCACACACATCCTTGTGGGTGCTGTTTTTTTTTCAGTGGGTGGAATGTGGTCCAAAAAATGACGACTAGTCAGTCGTTCAGGGTTCACAACACCAGCAGCCCGACGTCCAGATCGGTTTACCGCTGTTGGCGTTTGGTGCTTCAGAAAGATTAGTTCTGCAACCTTCCACACAAAGTCCGCATGGACCATAGGCCTGTCACTTTTTTATTAGAATAAAGGAATTCCAGAGGCATTGTTCCAAAAGATGTCAGAATTTTTTTTATAGTACTTTTTCTGCTGCTTCCTCATCGCTGGATAAAAGGTCATGGCCTGGTCAGCTCTGTCCACACCTACCATCGTGTGGTTGTAGTCCAACACAACCTGTGGCTTCATAACATCCTTTCCACCTTTGGTATGTACCATGGCGGTCGAGGTGTTATGGACTGTGCTCATAAGGGACACATCTTTTTTGTCCCGCCACTTCAGTGCCAACATTTTCCCCTTCTGCCATGCAGCTACTTCTCCTTTCCCGAGCTTTTGTTGCCAAATGCTGACGGCATGTCACGCTGGTTAGGCCTCACGGTCCCATAAACGTCCATCTTATTTTAAATAAGGAACTCGTACAGTTCTGGGGAGGTATAAAAATTGTCTGTGGTGACACAGTAGCCCTGGCTCAGCAATGGCTCTATCAAGAAAAGAAACAAAGCGGTTGCCATTCCAAAACCGCTGAATCGCTGGCAGAATTTGGTCCATTTCCCGGTGTACAGGACTGAGTTCCAGATATATCCAGAGCTGGACTCACATAGCATAAATGATTTTATGCCAAAGCGAGCGCGCTTTGATGCGATGAACTGTATCCAGCTGAGTCTACCTGTGTAGGCCATGAGACTTTCATCGATGGTAACGTCTCTCTCAGGAATACAGGTCCGCTGGAAATTCTGCAAAATAATCTGGTAAACCTCCCAAATTTTTTCAACTTTGGAGCTGGATGAGAACTCTCATCAAAGTCCTCATTATTTGCAAAGTGCAAATATTTCATGATCAATGAAAATCTGTACTCCAACATGACGGTTCCAAAAAAAGGTGTGGCCAATAATTTATTGGTTGTCCAATACCATTTTTGCAGGGGTTTCCCCACCACTCCCTGTAAAATGATGAGGCCAAGAAACTTCCAGATGTCGTCGCTGGTTACAGGCTCCCATTTTCTGCGCCTTGAAAATCACTGATGGGTAGCAGCTTCTTGTTCCTGGTAGCAATTCGTCTCCAAAACTATTTTGCCGATCACTTCTTCTGTCAAAAAAAGTTGGAGGTATTCCAAGGGATTGTCATCCTCAACGTCCACTTTTATCCCAGGTGCTCCTGTAAATGGAAATATTGGGGGCGCTACGTGCTCCGTACCGCAATCAATTGCGCACCAAGTCCGCTCATCGCTGGGCACAAAAATCTCACCCCGAGCTACACTGGGGAATACCGTTAGGCAGGTTAACGAAATGTTGGCTCAAACTTGTGTTGCATACACATGGTCACACAAATCTTGTCGGAAATTCTGACCGTCAAGAACGCGGTGATGTACAAGACGTACAAAGAGCCGAGATCATTGAGGTTCAATAGGCAGTTCGGCTCTTCTGCTTGATTCTGAGCATGCGTGTTTTTTTGCGCGTCGGAATTGCATACAGGCGAGCAGATTTTACGATAGGAATTTTTTCCGTTGGAGAAATAGAAAACCTGCTCTCAATCTTTTGTTGGTGGAAATTCCCACAGCAAAAGCCTGATGGAGCATACACACGGTCTGACTTTTCTTGTCGGCATAAGACGAAAACGAAATCGAAATTTGCTGCCTAAATTAACACTGCTTCTAGGTACACTTGCACACAGTTTTTGTAGGAATTTGGGAGGCAGGTTGTCTGTGTGGATGTAGGCTGCCCAAATCCTTCTGTCTCTTCATGAAATCCCACACAGACTCAGTGAGTCACTTCTAGGACTCCTTGTTTATCATTGCGCTGAAGATAGTTCTTAATGACATTGGCTTTATGTTTGGAATCCTTGTCCTGCTGCAGAATACATTCTTGTATTCTACATGGGAGGTATAACTTTTTGGTAGTAATTCTTCCATGAAGGCCACTTCTGGCCAGACAGCAGATGGGTGTACCTGGATCCCACTTCTGTTGATGGCACTGCTGGACATCTTCCAGTGTTAAAGGGAAGTAAGCATGAAGTATCTTGCATCAGCTGCATTAAGTTTTATTTGCCATCCAATGCATCTATGGAACTAAACATTGCACATTTCTTTTTGTTTTGTCAAAAGAACTTGAACAGCATGAACTGCACATCTTGAAACCCCAGTCTGCTTTGAAATCTTTGCCTGGTAGACACCTTGTTGATGCAGTATAACCACCTTGTCTTGTTGCTGTGCTCATTCTTGCCATGGTGTATGGCAGGAGTCCTCAAACTAAGGCCCACGGGCCGGATACATCACATCCCGACTAGGTAATTTACCCGGCCGCCGGGGGTGTGTCCAATTGAGCCACGGTGGATGCTTTTAATCCCAGTCACTACTTCCTGACCAGTCCAATCATCCAGCCGCAACCACCTTTGCCATGTCCTGGGCTCTCTGAGCTGCATCCACCCCCTGGGTCACACTCATCAGCTTCCATGTTCCCTGTTATCACCTTCAGGGGCACTGAGCACTCAGCCGCAAGGAGAGCCCCTTTCAGCATTTCGGCTTCAGCACTAGGTACACGACAGGCCATTATTCCTCACCCAGTCTTAAGCTTCCTACACAGCTGTTTCTGTTACAGTTAATGACTGTGTTTCAACTTGCATATGAAATTGATGATCATTAGCTGCTGCTTGGTTTAATTGGTTAGTCATACTCCTGGCTCTAATTCTAAAAAATCTGTGACTTTATGCAAAGTGTGCAAGTATTGCTAGTTTGAAGCCAACGGGTAGTCACACCAAATATTGATTTTATTTAGATTTATTTCTTCTGTTCACTCACTTTGCATTTTGTAAACTAAAAAAATAAACAGTTGAATAATATATTTTTGAAAGCATACTTACTTACATTTTCTCTCACCTGGCTAAAACACATATATATATATATATATATATATATATATATACACACGCACACACACACACCTAGACACTATGGGCAACTATAGTAAATGACCAAACATAGAAACGCTTGCCTAATAATCCCTGCATCTGGCCTGGGTTAAGTAACAGCTCTGCCATTGACACAGGGGCGGATCCAGAGTCACCATGGTTTTTATGGTGTCAGGATGATTGTATCGCATTATTTCTATTATTACATTGTAATATAAAATTAAATAGTTCAACTCACCACAATGCAGAATCAGTGGGAGCCCAGAGTGTGTCACTTTCCACATCACCTACCACACATGGCGGATTGCCCACTTTCCACGTCACCTGCCACATGTTGCGGATTGTCCACTTGCCACGTCACGTGCCACATGTTGCGGTTTGTCCACTTGCCACATCACCTGCCACACGTTGCAGATTGTCCACTCACCATGTCACCTGCCACACGTTGCAGATTGTCCACTTGCCACATCACATGCCACATGTTGCGGATTGTCCACTTGCCACGTTACCTGCCACATGTTGTGGACTGTCCACTTGCCGTGTCACCTGCCACATGTTGCGGACTGTCCACTTGCCGTGTCACCTGCCACATGTTGCAGATTGTCCATTTGCCACGTCACCTGCCACATGTTTCGGGTTGTCCACTTGCCACGTCACCTGCCACAAGTTGTGGATTTTTCACTTGCCACGTCACCCGCCACACGTTGCGAATTGTCCACTTGCCACATCACCTGCCACATGTTGCGGATTGTCCACTTGCCACATCACCTGCCACACGTTGTCGATTGTCTACTTGCCACATCACCTGCCACACATTGCGGATTGTCCACTTGCCACATCACCTGCCACAAGTTGCAGATTGTCACTTGCCAAGTCTAAACTCTAAACTGCAGCAACAACTGTTCCCCTATGTGAGGCTCCAGCTCCTGTCACGTCAGCTCTTAGACTCGAGTCCGACGTGACTCACTGATGTCACTCGTCTGAGACTCAAGTCCGAAGTGACTCACTGACATCACTTGTTGCTAGACGCCAGGCGGCCCAGGCGCTAGCAACGAGTGCAGGGAAGAGGCTCCACCTACCTCCTCTGGCTCCTGGTCAGTGTGGCCGCGGCGTAATAACACTAGACGAGTTTCTCTCTCTGTGCTGCTGATCGGCTGATGTGAGAGAGAGACCCGGGCAGAGGTAGAGCAAGTGACAACATGTCAGTGTGGTATTTTCAGGGGAGGGGGATTGCCCTGTTGTCCCCAGGATCCGCCCCTGCCTTGACAAAGCATGTGGTTTCAGACTCTCCCTCTCTTCTCTTCCTCCGTCTGGGGTTTTCAACCTAACAGCCCAAAGTCAGGAAGTGCTATACATTTTTCTTATAAACAGCACAGCTATTTACAAGTACAGACAGTAGAGGGCATAAGATCCCTGCAATTTGAAGACCAAGTGTACCACCAGAGCACATCACTTCTTTAGTGCTTTTAGTACTGAATCTGAAACTTAATGGGCCAGATCCTCAAAAGAGATACACAGGCGGATCTGCTGTTCCGCCTGCGTATCCCTGTTTCTATCTTTGGAACTGATCCACAGAATCAGTTTCCAAGAGATAGACAGAAGATCCGACATGTGTAAGGGACTTACACTGCTGGATCTTAGGATGCAGTACCGCATCCGCCGCTGGGGGCATTTCGAGTCGAAATGCCGCCTCGGGTATGCAAATTAGCACTTACGGAGATCCACAAAGCTTTTTAGGTTCGTTTTTTCTCCGTAAGTATTAGTTTGCAATCGTAAAAATTAGGGCTGCTTTTACAAAGTGTAAAGTTAGTACACCTTGTAAAAGCAGACCCTTCTTTCCAGCGACGCTGTCTTTTTTATTTTTAATTATTTTTTTCCCGCCGCAACTAGTTTTTTTCCCCGACGCAACTTTTTTGACCCGGCGCGATTCACGAAGCTCGGCGTAACGTAATTTCGCGCTATGCACGTCGGGAAAATGGCGTCACGAGCATGCGCAGTACGTCCGGCGCGGGAGCGCGCCTAATTTAAATGGGACTCGCCCCATTTGAATTGGGAACGCCTTACGCCGGCCGGATTTAAGTTACACAGCCGAAAATTTCTAGGTAAGTGCTTTGTGGATCGGGTAGAAATTTTCAGCCAGTGTAACTTAAATGGGAATATTTAAGTTACGGCGGCTGGCTGTGGATCTGGCCCCATGTGCCCAGACAAGACCATATTAGACTTTCCCAATATCAGTTAGGAACTTACCACATATGCAGACATTTCAGTGCTGTTATCAAAGGAACAACTAGATGATGAGGTAGGCCAAATGGAGGTAAGCAGCCTCCCACATAATAAGAAATACCGAAGAGCCTTCTGAAAACAGCTAGTCTCACAAGATCCAAACAATAATGTTTTTTTTCCTATTTTAGATTAGTGGGCAGATCCATGCAAATTGTTTTTATATGCTCCTGTGGCCAAATATACACCCCAATACTCTAGTTTATGGTATGGATACAGAACCATGTATTCCATACTTATTTGTATTTTAAGTGAGAATGGAGAATGTAGGGGACAAGAATAACAGCAGCAACATTGGGCCAATAAAGTAACACAAATAAATAGTCACATAACAACACAAAGAAGAGTCCAGCTAGTAGCATAGAATCCAGTAGCTGTTATAAGTGTCAGCCACTTAGACAATTGGCTAACCAGCTCATCAGTCAGACAATATACCTAAGGAGTTGTTTGCAGCCTTTAGAAATTTTAACACCAGGAATCTAATAAGCCTGAAAGTGCCTATTCTGGAGATAGGCAGATAGCTATATAGCTATCTAGGTGTGAAGTAGCATAATATACTACTGCAACCTAAAATTGCTTGATCTTGAGTGTGAGACTCTCCTATAAGCGGATCCTCACAGAGACACCTGAGGACATCTGTCAGCCATCAGAGACTTCTGCCTAACGGTCGGGTGAGCGGACCATTGGTCCTTTGACTGTCTAATCACTGCACAGCTATCCTAGTCCTGATCTGGCCTGAGGCTGCAGTTTTGAATTATTGACTGTCAGTGGTTTTATGCCCCCCTCTGCAGTGTATATCACCAGTTGGGCAATATGTCCATTCAGTTTATTCAGTGGCACTGGCTTTATAGGGCTTATCACTCAGTGTGCTGGTTCTTAATCCCTACACCCTTATATCCCCCAGGTGGGTGGTCAATGGTGGCTGGATATGCACGTGTCCTCCTGATGCCGCTTGATACCAGGACTTACGTGCTCATCTAACTGCCACTTCTTGTACCATATACTCTGATCCATTATTTGGTGTACATGGTGTGTGCTTGATGTTTGATTTGATGCAGCTGCTTTTATATAGACAATATTGTCTTATTTTACATTTAGTCTAAGTGGTGGTGGGTACCTAGTTTTTGTATCCCATGTCATTTATAAATTGTGCAATACATTTTTCCTTACTAAGCTGCTTGGTCCGCCCTTGACTTCCTTTTCAGGGGGTCTCTTTCCCCCTCTATTTCTACTTTTGTCACAACCCTTAAGCCCTGTACACACGATTGGATATCTGATGGAATCTAATCCGCTGGATTTTTTTGTCGGATATCCGATGAAACTGACTTTCATCAGTCTTGCCTACACACCATCACTCAAAAATCCGACCGCGTCCAAACGCGGGTATGTAAAACACTACGACGTGCTGAGAAAAATGAAGTTCAATGCTTCCGAGCATGCGTCGACCTGATTCTGAGCATGCGTGGATTTTTGACCGATAGACTTCCACACAGACGATCGTTTTTTTCTATCGTTTTTTATCCATAGGAAAATTTTAAAACATGTTCTATTTTTTTTCACCGATGTAAAACAAACCGATGGGGCCCACACATGATCAGTTTTTCCGATGAAAACGGTCCATCGTTCTTTTTTTATCAGACAAACCGATCGTGTGTACAGGGCTTAAGTCTCGAAGACCGCACCATAACTGGGACGCTGTACCTGTTACGTACATCCACTTGGCAGTACAGTGTTTACATTATAGTGAGTTGATGGTTCTTTTTCTTTAGCACGGTATGACAAATATCACACACAATGCTCCCATAAACCCACTTTACACAATAATTTCACAGTAAAGTATGTTACAAAACAAATATATCATAGAACCATCCCAAAATAAGTGTAATAAGGGGGATTTAATATCTCTACGTGTTTCACTGTTGTAACTTCATCAGGAGAACTTGATGTGCTGGTATTAAAGACTATGACAAATGTTAAAATATATACATAATAAAAAAAAAATGAAATACAACAAAATTACATATAACCAATTTGGTGCTCACTCCCAGCATATATCAACAGAGGAATCTCTCACCATCACTATGAGTAAAAAGAGAATTCGGCTTAACCCACAAAGATGGCAGTGACCGCAGGCATCTTGACATTTAGAGAAGGTTAGTATTTGGCCAGAAAAAAAACCTGATAACATAATTTTTATATGGAAATGCTAAGGATTAGAACAAGTTGATAACTAAATATATGTTAAGACAAGACCCAATACCAAAATAGAAAGAGCAATGAGTGTGGCAATATGAAATATAATAGCGATGATGAGATTCATTACAAGAACCCCCATGTGTATGACACAACATGTCAAAGATGGTAAAAAAAACAGGGGAGCATAATTTACCAGTTTTACCCAGCTATAAGATACAGCAGGAACTTCAATGAAAACGATCTTTCTCCTCTCAGACCTTAAAATGGCTCTTAAAAACACAAAATCACAAACAATCAGATAACAGACACAGTACATATAAGGAGTCTCAGCCAAAAGAGGAGGAGAAAATACTTTTTGTACCTACTAGACATATGCAGAACAAAGAAATTTGTTTTGTTTTGTTTAGTTTGGATTAAATTTACATAAATTTGTTTAGTTAAATTCGTTTAATTCATTTTCGGAAATTTGTTTAATTTATTCTAATTCTAATCAATTAAAATTTTTCTAAATCCATTCAAATTTGAATCAAATTTCATTCAAAATCAAATTTATTCTATTCGAAATTCGAATTTTGGAAGAAGGTCATATTCTTTCTATTCCATTCTATTGTTTTTTATATTTTATTTCTTTATTTTCTTTTCTGTTCTTTTATATTATATTCTATTCTTTTCTATTCTATTGGAATTTCTAATTATTCTATTTGAAATTCAAGTTAATTCTATTCGAAATTCGGATTTCGGAAAACAGTTATGTTGTTATATTCTATTTTATTCTATTATTTTTTATTGTTTATTCTATTCTATTCTTTTCTATTCTATTTTATATTTATTTATATGCTATTCGAATTTAAATGTATTCTATTCAAAATTAGAATTTTAGAAGATGGTTATATTCATTCTATTTTATTCTATTCTATTCATTTTTCTTCTATTTTATTTTATTCTGTTCTTTTATTTTCTATACAATTTTGTTCTGTTTTACTCTATTATTTTATTTTCTATTCTGTCCCTTATTTTTTCTTTTCTATTATTTTATTCTTTTACTTTATTTTCTATTCTATTTTATTTGCTTCTGAAATTCTAATTTGATTTGAATTTGA
Source organism: Rana temporaria (assembly GCF_905171775.1). NCBI lineage: Eukaryota > Metazoa > Chordata > Amphibia > Anura > Ranidae > Rana > Rana temporaria. The sequence continues at coordinate 262,530,835 of NC_053492.1, read as the reverse complement.
ATCTAAAAGTATTTGACTTTGATTTGAAAACTCTTCGAATATGATATAAAAACTATTTCAATTTGAATTTCAATTTGAATCCTTATTTCAGATTTGTTTAAATTAATTACTATTGTATTTGAGTAATTCGAATAAATATAACATTTCCGAAAAACTAGAAATTAGTCAGAATTTCAATTCAGAACAAAACAAATAACAAATAATCATAAATATGCCGGTACAGGACCTGCCCCTCAAGCCAATGCTGGTGACAATGAAATCTCATAATCACTATTATATTTCATATTGCCACACTCATTGCACTTTTTATTTTGGTGTTGGGTCTCCTCTTAACATATATTTGGTTATCAACTTGTTCTACAGCTTAGTATTTCCATATTGAAATTATATTATCAGGTTTTTGTCCTATGATATTTGTGGGTCAAGCCAAATTCTTCTTTTACTGGCGGTGGTAATGAGAGATTCCTCTATTGTGATATGCTGGGAGTGAGTACAGAGATGGCTATATGTAATGTCATTGTATTTGGTTTCTTGTATTTATTATGTATATATTTTAACATTTGTCATATTCTTTATTACCAGCACATCAAGTTCTCCTGATGAAGCTACAATGGCAAAACACATAATGATTATATATCAGCCTTATCCCATTTATTTTGGGATGGTTCTACTATATATTTGTTTTGTAACACATTTTATTGTGAAATTATGGGTTTAGGGTGGTATTGCGTCTGGCATTTGATATACCTACTTTGTTTTTAACTACATTGGGCTACAACCATGTTCCCTGTTTTTACTTGACTTCATAAGAATGTGGTGCTTTGTCTGCCCACTGGCTCCCTCATTTTTATAAATACAACATGATATAAGTCCATATCTGAATGACCACATTTGAGACAGGGAGAGGAAGAGCTTAAGCCCACGAAGAGTGATTGGTTGGAGAATTTTCAAGAATGGTGAAGAAAATCTGCATATGATTTCCAGATACATTGTGACTCCAATAGTAGTAAAAAGGGTTTAAAAGAGTGTCCAAAGATAAATGGGGGAAGGGTCAGGTCCATTTGTTGAGACGAGTTGATTTGGAGGGGTTGACGGTGATGGAGATACAAACTGGAAATCATTTTTGTCTGTGTTAGGCAAGCTTAAAGGAGTGTCCAACTAGTTTTTCCAGTTATTTTGCGAGAGTTTTTTTTAACAATGTAAGTAATGTAGGATTTTTACTTTAAAAAGAGGGAAGGATTGTTAGATAAACAAAGTAATTTTTCCAGCGCACTGTTAGAAAGAAATGGTTATTTATTAGTGCCATTTGTTTAATATAACAAAGACCCTCATGATGCCAGTGTTTTAGAGTGGGTAATCCCGTGGACTCTAGAAAGTTAAGTCACATTAGGATGAGGAGTGAAGTGTGGTGGTTTAGCAAACAAAGTAAAGTTTATGCCAAGCAAGTTAGGTAGTATATAGGAAAATATTCATGTTCATCTCTGGAGGCAAGAGCTCCATGTGAATGTGGAGAGCATATAATAAATTTAGACAAGGTAGCATATTTTGGTAAAGACTAGTGTCAGTATATAATGAAGTGCCATGTATACAGTCTGCAAGATATCTGGTAAGAGAGACCAAATTATACAGTTCAAGATCAGGTAGATTAAGTCCTCCATTACTAGAGGGTTGCTGTAAAGGGAGCAGACTGATAGTTGCTCTCCTACTGTCCCATTGAGCTCCATTTTATAAATACACTTGAGGTCTGAATGTTTTAGAAGAATAGGGAGAACCTGTCAGAGAGGTACTCACCGAGGCCGAGATGCTAAGAGCAGTTCTCTCTTGCAACAAAGCGCACTCCACCAGTAGGCTGGGCAGGTCTTGCGTGAAGGTCACTGGGAACCTGGAAGCCATGCAGGGACTCGTAGACACTGGAGTCCAATGGGGTAGATAAACAGTCCTTAAGTAGGCTGAGGGTCAAACACAGGTGACAGGTAGCAAAGTCTTAACCAGGCCGAGAGTCAAACACCAGAGGTTGGTAGTAAAGTCTGTAAGCAGGCTGAAGGCCAAGCACAGGAGACTGGTGGCAAAGTCCGTAAGCAGGCCGAGGGTCAAACACAGGAGACTGGTAGCAAAGTCCGTTAAGCAAACCAGGGGTCAGGTGCAGGAGGAGATCAGAGCAGGTCAAGGTCAATCTGGGTCACAACGGGTAATCACAAGGCAGGATACAGAAGCAAGGAACACAGGAAGCTGAGAGATAAACCAGCAATAAACCAGGAATTTATACATGAGGCTGGGCAGCCTCACGTTTTGCACGCACCAGTGTGCGCTGGATCGCGTACACGTATGCGCCAAAGTGCCCCTCTGCCGCGTATGTGCGCAGGGAAGCGGCAATACTGGCAAGGCTGGTTCCTATTTCTTCCCAGACAGAACCTGTATAGAAAAGTCTTGAAAAGGCCACTATTTTAATTAAGCTGACCCTACCCATATAGGAATTGTTGAAATTAAACCACATAGTAAAAAAAAGGTTTTGAGGGAACACAGTTGAGGAGAGAAATTAGCCTCAAAAAACGAAATGAGGATTCTTTAAGGATAGAGATATGTGATTTTTGTCTCTACACCATATGAAGGGTTATTGATCACTCCAAGGTGGAGTAGTACGCTTGGTTAAATGGAGTGACTTTATCGATTTTCTTCGATACCTGGAGACATAGTCAGTTGAATCATTTTGTGAGCTCTTCTTTGAGAGAGATTGGACCTGGAAACTCTTTGACCCCTTCTGAGTCTTTATGACTCTAGTTACCAGTATTGAAAAACCAACTTTTGATTACACATATTGGGGCTGATTTACAAAAACTTGGGAGTGGAAAATCTAGTGCAGCTTTGCACAGAAACCAATCAGCATCCATTTTTTTGTCAAAGCTTAATTGAACAAGCTGAAGTTAGAAGCTGATTGGCTACAATGCACGTCTGCATCAGATTTAGCACTCTCCAGTTTTAAAAAATTAACCTCTTTAAGCCTGCAGTCACATCGAGTACGAATTTAAGTAGTGCGCTTTAAAGTCTGACTTCAACGCTACTTCAGAACTACTTCCGCGAGATTTGTAATGATTTGTTACAATGTCAGTGCTACTTCAGTGAGAGGGGCTGACCATGTCACATTGAGGAACAGTGATGTTATGAACAAAATTTTAACTAGCAAAGGGTTAATGCTTAACTTCTTTCAGGTAGTAGTGCTGATATAGACACAGGTACGATTTGCAGCATGATTTACATTATAGTCTATGGCAGTAAAATCGTGCTTAAGTCTTGAAAAAGTAATACACAAACTACTTCTCAAATCGTATCTATCAAAGGGGTTGTAAAGGTTTGTTTTTTATTTTCTAAATAGGTTCCTTTAAGCTAGTGCATTATTGGTTCACTTACCTTTTCCTTCGATTTCCCTTCTAAATGTTTTTTTTCTTTGTCTGAATTTCTCACTTCCTGTTCCTCCTCAGTAAGCGTGCCTCCATCATCCGAGCCGTTCTGGCTGGGGATTTTTAGCGTGCTCGCCCCCTCCCTTGGGACTACATCCCTGCGGGGAGACGCTGTGAACAAGGGAGGGGGCGAACACGCTGACTAACCCCCAGCCAGAATGACTCGGATGATGGGGGGAAGGTTACTGAGGAGAAACAAGACGTGAGAAATTCAGACAAAGAAAAAAAACATTTAGAAGGGAAATCGAAGGAAAAGGTAAATGAACCAACAATGCACTAGCTTAACCCCCCCTGGCGGTATTCCCGAGTCTGACTCGGGGTGAGATTTTCATACCAAAAGCGGTAACCCCGAGTCAGACTCGGGCTTGCTTTGCTGCAGCAGCAGACAAAGTTACTTACCTTGTCCCTGGATCCAGCGATGCCACCGTGCTGTGTGAGCGAGCAGGACCTCGCTCGATTCACACAGTGTCCTCCTGTGCCGCCGATCTCCGTTCCCTGCGACGTTACGACGCACGGGAGCGGAGAACGATGCCAAATTCAAAAACGTAAACAAACACATTACATACAGTATACTGTAATCTTATAGATTACAGTACTGTATGTAAAAAATACACACCCCCTTTGTCCCTAGTGGTCTGCCCAGTGCCCTACATGTACTTTTATATAATAAAAACTGTTCTTTCTGCCTGCAAACTGTAGATTGTCCATAGCAACCAAAAGTGTCCCTTTATGTCAAAAATGGTTTTAGATCAGCTAGAAAACAGCGATAATAAATTATAATCACTTGCAGAATTGTGCGATAGCGATAGCGATTTGTGGGGAAATTCGTCATAAAAAAAATTTAAATAATGACAGCGACAATTCTGCAACTGAGCAAATTTCAGTGATTTTGAGTTGATTACATTATTGAATAATTTTTATTAGAATTATATTATTATTTGTTATAATTATTTATAATTATTTATTATATTATAATTTATAATTTTGTTTTTAAAAAAATGTCATACCCAGGATGCCTATTAGACTCTGGTTTGGTCAGATTTAAGTGAGTTATTCCTAAGAATTACAGGCCTACAGTATAAAACGCCAAATTTTCTTTGCAAATAATGGTACCGCTTTCAGCATCTTTTTTCTGAAAGAATCATACCGCCAGAGAGGTTAAGGGAACCTATTTAGGAAATAAAAAAACAAACCTTTACAACCCCTTTAAGACACTGCCATAGAAACACATTAGATGCTACTTCAGGTACGATTTCTAAATCGCATGTTGTACCTGAAGTACAGACTTAGACCGGGGGCTAAGTCTAACAGAGAACAATAATGATTTTGTACCATACTGGGATGAGTATATTAATGGTTATGACACTTTGTATGTTGTCAATAAGAAATTAATACAGTTCTATGATATACCACTCCTTATGCCCTGTACACACGATAGGTTAGTCTGATGAAAACGGTCTGATGCATTTTTCCATCAGTTATCCGATGAAGCTGACTGATGATCAGTCATGCCTACACATCAGTTAAAAAAAACGATCGTGTCAGAACGCAGTGACGTAAAACACAACGACATGCTGAAAAAAATTAAGTTCAATGCTTCCAAGCATGCGTCGACTTGATTCTGAGCATGCGTGGATTTTTAACCGATGGACGTACCTACAGACGATCGTTTTTTTTCTATCAGATCATTTTAAAACAAGTTCCTATTTTTTAACCTATGGATAAATAACCGATGGGGCCCACACACGATCGGTTTGGTCTGATGAAAACGGTCCATGACGCGGCGACAAGTGCGACCCTGGAAGGTCAATGCTTCCACGCATGCGTCGAATCACTTCGACGCATGCGAGGGCTTTCGGCCGAGTGGACATGTCCGGTGAGTCGTACAGACGATCGAACATGTCCGACGGACAGGCTTCCACATGCTAAGAAACATTTGTCCGCTGGAAACCTGTACGCTAGGCCGGGAATCCGGTCCGGTCGGCCGTACAGACGACCGAACATGTCCGCGGAAACTGGTCCGCAGACCAGTTTCAGCAGACATGTTCGGTCGTGTGTACGAGGCCTTAGGTATTACTACTGTATTGCAACCATATTGTTATGGCTTACCATTGTAAAGCTATAAAAATTGCAAATAAAGATTATATTTAAAAAAATGAAAAAGGGCACCTTTGATTTGCGATTCGACCAAATGAGGTAAGAAAAGATAGTATATTGAAAAGAGAAAAGTTGGAATAAAATATAAAAAAGAGTGGGTCATCTGCAAAAGTTGTAATTTTAATGGTTTTGTGGCCTATTGATATGCCTTTGAAGGTAGTCTGAGATTCTAGGAATTGTGAAGATTAAATAAAATGGGAGAAATGGAACAGCCTTGCCTAGTGCCCTGGGACATTTTATATGGGAGAATGAGGTTGGATATTGGTTATCAATCTAGTGTAAGGGTTGTGATAAATGTATTGTATATAAAAGGTGGAAAATTATTGGCCAAAAGCTCTGAAAGAAAGTATATATGGTAGTTCAGAACAGGAAATTCTATTTAAAATCTTCTCAGCATCAAGACTTATGCCGCGTACACACGACCATTTTTAATGTCATGGAAAAAACAAAGTTTTTCTCGACGTGATTCTTGTCAAGCCTGCCTTGCATACACACAATCGTGAAAAAAAAATGCGTGAGCAAAGCAAGGTGACGGACAACATGTACGACGGCACTATAAAGGGGAAGTTTCATTCGGATGGCGCCACCCTTTGGGCTGCTTTTATCGTGTTAGTAAAAGTTTGGTGAGAGACAATTTGCGCTTTTCAGTCTTTGTGCTTTTCAGTCTGTTACAGCGTGAAGAATGTGCTATCTCTATTACGAATGCTAGTTTTACCAGAACGAGTGCTCCCGTCTCATAACTTGCTTCTGAACATGCGCATTTTTTTCCTGTCGTTAAAGCCTACAAACGACCATTTTTCACAATGTGAAAAACTACGAGAAAAATTAGAGCATGTTCTAAATTTTTAATGCCCATATTTCACGTTGAGAAAAATGCTCTGGAGCCTACACATGATCGTTTTTAATGACCAATTGAAAAAATTGCATTTTTCTCGTCATGAAAAACGGTAATGTGTTAAAGCAAAATGGGGATAGGGAAAGGAGAGAAGGAGGTTGACCTTTTTCATTAGACTGTAGCTGCAGTAGTGGCACATATGCTCAAAGTGGAATGTTTGTTACAGGGGAAGCCAGTTTGTGAGAAGTAAATAGTGTAGGGATATAGGTTTAAACATGGTCCGCTATGATTTTTTTAAATCAAGAACATTTTTTTTTGAGAAAAGGGAACTATTTTTCCAGTATTTCCAGAGCAGCCAAACATTATAGCTATGGGTACATAGTCAAAGCCATCAATAGATACAGTCTTGACTCAATAGAAGAAAAAAGTAGTACTGGTCACAGGTTACGTAATTGGCACAGCAAAGAAAATAAACTTATTGACACGAAGAATAATACTAGGCATCCAACCAAACACATAAGACCCCAAACCATACTGGTACACGTTAAGCTTGCAAGGAGTCTGTCTATAACCAAATCAAGTGGACTCAGGCTCAGGGTGTCCAGCTAAGGGCCCCAGAGGTTGTCATATTTGTGGGGCAGCCCCAATGTTGATATATATAATCTAATAGTGTCCCACATACACTGTAGCCATTTTTTGGGGGGAAGGAGGATCCAGAGACATCCAGTGCCTGAGGAGAACCCTTCTGCTTCTCTAGTGTGGTCGGATAGTTGGAATTCATGTGGGATTCACAATAAACAAGGGTCAAGTGGGAGAGAGACATGGAAGACAATATTTAGTAGGTGTCCTATTGCCTCCCTGTATGTGTGTAATTTGGTGCATCCCCATAGGGGATAGATCAAGTTCCCCTAATCCTGGCTGTATTTACTGCAAGTCAGGTTATCACAGAGTCCCATTTTCTATAGCTTAGCTGGGGTATAGTGGACCCTAAGAGTATATACAATTGCAAAAACTCCTCAAAAGTGTGTAAAGTCCCATTGCTAAATATGTGACTTAGGTCAGTAGCACAAAATATTTGCCACTTTGAGGCATGTTGTAACTTGGCTAGCTCCGGATAGGTAATATTATGTCATATGGGGCTGTTTCAGGTAAAACCGGTAACCTTGTGCTTTGTCTTATTCCAGATTTTCTGGAGCAGAGTATAGGTGGGCAGAAGCCTATTAGATTTGGCAAAGGCTACAGCTTCAAGCCCAGCCGTAATATCAGACACTTCAGTGCTAGCCAAAGACTGTTCCAGATCCTAATCTTATCTCTGAAGCGAGGAGGTTGTCCGCTATGATTTTAGTCAGTATCTTGCAATCTGTATTAAGAAATGAAAAAGGATGATATGATTGGACATGTTTGGGATTTTTATCTGGTTTTACAATAAGAGTAGTGTAAGCTTTTTTGAGTTCTAGATATGGGACATTATAGGTAAAAATTATGTTTTAAAGGTCAGTAAGAACTGGAGACATTTCCATGGATTAAAGCTTATAAAAGTCAGGCAGGTAACCATCCATTCCTGGAGTTGTATTACTTACTGGATATTTAATAGCTAACCTTGCTATTTGGTGAGTTGAGTTGATCTCTTTTGTCAGAAGTAAGTTTGGGCAAGTTAGGTTGGTCCATCAACCACTGAATTGTGTAGACTGAGCCATGTAAAGATCAGTATAATATTTGGAGGTTTGGATGGACCTCAGCTCCGGGGGAGATCGTCATCCCTGTCCCCTGCATCTGCTTGGACACACTGTTCTCCATTTAAAGGGTATCCTATATTTATAGATATCACTGATTTAATTTCAGAGCTTTTACTCCTGATGATTGGCATGAGCCATTAAACGTGCGTCGCATATACATCGAACTGATGCCTAGACAAGTTTGGCTCACCATGGGCAATTGCACATGTTTACTGAACTATTATGAATGGGTGAGTGTTTTTATGTAACTGCATTGATAACCATCTTGTATTTTATTCTGTATAATAACTGTATACTTAAACAAGTGTATCATAGCAAATCGTGTCCTGTATCACAGATTGGCACTTTTTATGATGTGATTTGCAATTAATAAACAATTCAATGAATTATATGAATAAGGTATCCATTCAGTGACGTGCCTCATACAAAGTACCATTTTCTCTCTCTTTTTGAATGCTCAATACATGTTAGCGATGGAGGCTTGCCACTGCTACAATCAGGTTGTGTCAGGTCGCATTATTATTATTATGTAACTAAAGAATTTAGCTTAACTTTGTGAGTTTGTTTTATGTTGGCGTTGTGACAGTGAACAGGAATTCTGGCAGGACGCAGTGCATACTTAAAACAGGGGGGCGTGGCCAGCGTGGCATGCAGTGGGACGTGATCCTGAGCAGCTCTGCCAAAGATCCTGACAATCCTCCTGCTTGCACCGACATCCCTGCTTGTACTCATTTCTGGGACACCTAGTCCGCTGTCACTACACCTTAGCTACCTCCAAATCCAGTTCTTTTGCTGCTTGGGATGTCCAGAAGGGAAAAGAATGGCCGCAGAAGTTGCTACCTGCCTGGCCAAGATGGCATACTTAAAACAGGTTGATTTGCATGCTGCTTTAATTTTTCAGAATTGAATAATAAAGTAGATGTATTTCTTCTGCGGTTACCCGTGGGTTTTTCTTTAAATCCTGAGCAATTATTCCACCAGTTGTGGCTGCAATCTTTCTTGGTCTACCTGACCTTGGCTTGGTATAAAAAGAGCCCCTAATTTTCTACTTTTGAATAAGTGATTAAACAGTACTGACTGACATATTCAAGGCTTTGGCTATCTTTTTATATCCTTTTCTATCTTTGTAAAATTTCATTACCTTGTTACGCAGGTCTTTTGACTGTTCTTTTCTACCTCGTCATGGCTCAGTGTCTAGCCTGCTTAGTGCATCCATGTGAGAGCTAACAAACTCATTGGCTATTTATACATAGACACTAATTGTGATTTAAAAAAAACACATATGTGGGAAATTAACCTTTAATTGCCATTTTAACCTGTGTGTGCCACCTTCTGTGTCTGTACCAAGGCCAAACATTCCAGGGTTTGTCACCTTTTTATCAGGGCCATTTGGGTGATTTCTGTTATTATTATGATTTTAAAAGGATCCAAAAAACTATGTGATAATAAATGGCTTCATGTGATTGCTATCCTTAAATAAAAGACAGTTTTTTTGTCATGATCAGTCATATTTATTATATTAATGCCACAATTTCTCAATTTCTGCCAGGGTATGCAAACTTTTGAGCACGACTGTAGAACCTGTTGCTGTACCCGTACACTGTAGCAAAGGCACCTGGTTGAAAAATGTAAATTCTGCTTGGCTCAGTTTAGGGCTGGGGCTATGGGGAGCCATCCTGCATCTGTAAGGGGGCATACTTGGTGGGTTATTGTAGAAATATTTGCCAGCACACCATGGAAGGACGTAAATAGCATCCAAACTGATGTTTTATTGCATGATCACAACACAAAGAAAGTGCAACGTTTCGGAGCCATGTAGGGCCCCTTCGTCAGGCATGTGATTGCATGCCTGACAAAGGGGCCCTACGTGGCTCCGAAACGTTGCACTTTCTTTGTGTTGTGATCATGCAATAAAACATCCGTTTGGACGCTATTTACGTTGTTCCATTGTGTGCTGGCAAATATTTCTACTGTAACGTGAACCAGTATCCAGCTGGTTGTTGCTACAAGCACCCAAACCCAAGAGCAGATCCAGGAAAGTGTGCGATGGGAATATGAAGTAATACTTGGTGGGTTATCACACCATGCATTTTAGTTCTGAATTCTTGAATGGTCAAAACTTTAATTAGCCTTGTTGTACAGCAAAAACATATACCATTTTCAAAGACTGGACCTGATACTTACTAGGTAAGTTTGTAAGACAATTCACAACAGAAGAGACAAACAATTGTTATACAGAAATTTACTAGTCAGAAAGGGAGATCTAGTTAACTTTTAGTACCTGTAACAAACATTTTAGCAAGTTTTGCTGTAAGAAACAGAAGAAGCCAACATATCGCTGGATAACCTGAAAGATCAATTTTTTTTAACCTTCTTACATCTTACAGACATTTCATTATACCATACTTTCACATACTGGTAAAACATTTGCCTAATAAGATATGTCAGTAATTTTTGTGCTCTGTAAATACTGTGATATTTTCAAGATTAGTAACTCTATTTATGTAGCAGATAAAAATCTTTTAGCAGAGCGGGCAAAAGATATTAGTTACTGGAACTCCTCACCAAGGGCCAGATTCACAGAGCAGATACGACGGCGTATCTCCTGATACGCCGTCGTATCTGTTGTTCTATCTATGCGACTGATTCATAGAATCAGTTACGCATAGATAGCTATAAGATCCGACAGGTGTAATTGTTTTAGGCCCCGTACCCACGAGGGGATCTCCGCTGGAAACGGTCCGCCGGACCGTTTCCAGCGGAGATTCCTCCTCCGGATTTTTATCCGATGGCTTGTACACACCATCGGATCAAAATCCGCGCGGAATACATCCGCGGTGACCTGTCGCGCCGTCACCGCGACGTGCGCGACGCTGGAAGGTAAGTACTTCCACGCATGCGTCGAATCATTACGGAGGGGAGCGGACGGATTGATCCGGTGAGTCTGTACAGACCACCGGATCAATCCGCTGGACAGGATTCAAGCGGATAGATTTCTTAGCATGCTAAGAAATTTTTATCCGCTTGAAATCCGTCGGCTGGATTTTTATCCGCCGATAAATGTCCGCTAGGCCGTACACACGACCGGATCTATCTGCCGGAACTGATCAGCGGATCAATCCCAGCGGATAGATCCGGTCGTGTGTACGAGGCCTTACACTGTCGGATCTTAATATGCAATACCGCGGCCGCTGCTGGGGGGGGAGTTTGCGTCGTAAACCAGCGTCGGGTATGCAAATTAGGAGTTACGGCGATCCACGATGGTTTTTCGCGTTCGCTACGTCGCCGCTATTCTAGTTTCCCGTCGCAAAGTTTTTTTTGGTGCCTTAACTTTACACAGCAATCGTATTGCTGTATAAAGTATGGCCGTCGTTCCCGCGTCGAAATTTAAAAAATAACGTCGTTTGCGTAAGCCGTCCGGGAATACAGAATTACGCTACGCGCGTCGCCATTCTAAAAAATGACGTCACTTCGCGCAAAGCACGGCGGGAGTTCGGAAATGGAGCATGCGCGGTAGGTCCGGCGCGGGATCGCACCTAATTTAAATGGCACACGCCCATTTGAATTGGCCCGCCTTGCGCCGGAGGCCGCCGGCGTAGGTTTTCATCGCAAGTGCTTGGTGAATCAGGCACTTGCGATGAAAAATTGCGGCAGTGTAATGTATCTACGATACGTTACGCCGCCGCTCATCTATGTGAATCTGGCCCCAAGTTCCTTCTATAAGAGAGAAAAATTACTTGCTGGGTTCTGGAATTGGCTGGAATTGGCTGACATAAATGACCGTTTCCAGCGGAGATTCCTCCTCCGGATTTTTATCCGATGGCTTGTACACACCATCGGATCAAAATCCGCGCGGAATACATCCGCGGTGACCTGTCGCGCCGTCACCGCGACGTGCGCGACGCTGGAAGGTAAGTACTTCCACGCATGCGTCGAATCATTACGGAGGGGAGCGGACGGATTGATCCGGTGAGTCTGTACAGACCACCGGATCAATCCGCTGGACAGGATTCAAGCGGATAGATTTCTTAGCATGCTAAGAAATTTTTATCCGCTTGAAATCCGTCGGCTGGATTTTTATCCGCCGATAAATGTCCGCTAGGCCGTACACACGACCGGATCTATCTGCCGGAACTGATCAGCGGATCAATCCCAGCGGATAGATCCGGTCGTGTGTACGAGGCCTTACACTGTCGGATCTTAATATGCAATACCGCGGCCGCTGCTGGGGGGGAGTTTGCGTCGTAAACCAGCGTCGGGTATGCAAATTAGGAGTTACGGCGATCCACGATGGTTTTTCGCGTTCGCTACGTCGCCGCTATTCTAGTTTCCCGTCGCAAAGTTTTTTTTGGTGCCTTAACTTTACACAGCAATCGTATTGCTGTATAAAGTATGGCCGTCGTTCCCGCGTCGAAATTTAAAAAATAACGTCGTTTGCGTAAGCCGTCCGGGAATACAGAATTACGCTACGCGCGTCGCCATTCTAAAAAATGACGTCACTTCGCGCAAAGCACGGCGGGAGTTCGGAAATGGAGCATGCGCGGTAGGTCCGGCGCGGGATCGCACCTAATTTAAATGGCACACGCCCATTTGAATTGGCCCGCCTTGCGCCGGAGGCCGCCGGCGTAGGTTTTCATCGCAAGTGCTTGGTGAATCAGGCACTTGCGATGAAAAATTGCGGCAGTGTAATGTATCTACGATACGTTACGCCGCCGCTCATCTATGTGAATCTGGCCCCAAGTTCCTTCTATAAGAGAGAAAAATTACTTGCTGGGTTCTGGAATTGGCTGACATAAATGAGGCTTGGAAATTCATTCTTGCTAAATACCCTTGTTAAAGAAGCCTGTCAGCCTTTAAACCCCTTTCATACCTGTGAACTGCTGAAATCCAATTGGTTGGTATACAAAACATCAACAATGTCCTAGATAAATCAATCCCTGTACACCCCTAATTAGGAAGACAATGTCAAAAACTAGTAATGAAGTCTAGACTCCATTACGGCTGCAATAACATAAGCAAAATCCACTAAACTTACATTAATCTGTGAGAACATAAATTGCCAATAATCTGTTCAAGCAAAATAAATCAGTGATCTCAAAATGCCTATGAATGAGGTTACATTCTGTGCTGTTTATTAATTTCCAATCTGCCTCGCATGCAACATGTTCTGTGTGGTATGTCAAATCCTACAATGCAACGCTGTGTTCAACCTGCTATGGTTTATAAAATCTCTGGCATGCTGGAAAATCCTCACATTAAATGTATAATACCACCACGTGTATAGTGATAAAGTCCCACTTAAATCAAAAGTCTTCTTTGTGTTCAATACTTTGTGTTCTACACTAATCTCAGTAGGGATTGTCTTTGTGTCCTTCACCTTCCACACTATGGGATTGATGGTTGGAATGGTTGCAAACTCCTGGGCTAGCCCCACCACAACTGATATTAGAACGACTATTGCAACACTTAAAAAGTCTGAATGGAAAGAATTTTCTAATACAGGATTACAGTTTACATTATGATTATTCATACTGTCTAAAGGTCAACAAGTCTTCAAGATCAAGTCATGTTTTAGTATGATTTTATTGTAATTTTTCTTGCAAGAAATATGCTTTTCTATGCAGTCTACCAATGAACTTCAAATAATTTTCTTTTTATAAAAAAAAAATATATTACAGAACACAATTTTCTATTATTTGCCTCTGAGTTCAAGCAACAGCTGTAGCACTTTGTCATCCGAGGTGTTTTGTGGCCTCTTCAGCTATAGAAGTAGTCCACCGAAATAGAACATAGAGAGAAAAAGGTAGATAGATGTAATAGATAGATAGATTACATTGAATTCAGTTATTACATGCATTTACAAAGGTCCATAGGCAGTGCATAACATACCCTTCATTCACAACTGGCCCAGCCATCAAGGAGCTTATAAAATGGAACACACAAACATACTAGGGCTATAGATAGGAGCCAGGTAACTTACCAGCACTTCTTTGAAATGTGAGGAGAAACCAGAGCACATGGAGATAACACAAGTAAGCACAAGAAGAACACACAAATTACATGCAGATAGTATCAATGCTGGGATTCAGACTCCACCGCCCTAGGGAGATGGAAGAAGTGCACAGTCTGCAGGTTGTTGTTGCCACTGCTTGGGGACACATCAAAATGACCAGATATGTCACTGGGAGTAACCTGATTGCTGCAGTGCAGCAAAATCCTGAGCTTACAGATACTTCACAATAAGAAGGCATTGGAGGAAGTCAGAATCCTCATTGGGATTTCTGGAGCGCTTCCTTAGTGCCAAAGACAACGGAGGTAAGTGCATACACTTGCCCTCCAGAAGATTTACCCCAGACCCAAAAGTGTCAGATCAGGTACTAGGTACCTGATCTGGCACGGAGCGGCCGCCCTGCCACAGTATATGTACAGTGGGTGGTCCACAAGTGGTTAATATCCATGGGCCTGATCCACAAAAGGGAAACGCCGGCGTATCTACTGATACGCCGTCGTATCCCTGTTTCTATCTATGGAACTGATCCACAGAATCAGTTTCTCATAGATAGGCAGAAGATCCGACATGTGTAAGGGACTTACACTGTCGGATCTTAGGATGCAGTACCGCTGCCGCCGCTGGGGGCATTTCTCGTCGAAATCCAGCGTCGGGTATGCAAATTAGCACTTACGGAGATCCACAAAGCTTTTTCGCTTCGTTTTTTCTCCGTAAGTATTAGTTTGCCGTCGCAAAATTAGGGCTGCTTTTACAAAGTGTAAACTGTTTACACCTTGTAAAAGTATACCCTTCTATGCCGCGTCGCTGTAATTTTTTTTTTTTCCCGCCGCAACTCTTTTTTTTTTTTTACGCCCGTCGCGATTCTCAAAACCCGGCGCAACGTAAATCCGCGCAAAGCACGTCGGGAAAATAACGTCGGGAGCATGCGCAGTACGTCCGGCGCGGGAGCACGCCTAATTTAAATGGGACTCGCCCCATTAGATTAGGCACGCCTTGCGCCGGACGAATTTAAGTTACACCGCTGAAAATTTCTAGGTAAGTGCTTTGTGGATGAGGCACTTAGGTAGAGATTTTGCGGCGGTGTAACTTAAATGGCAAAAGTTAAGTTACGCCCGGTTTTTGTGGATCAGGCCCCATATTTTTTCTCATTCTGAGCAGAAATAAATTTACGCAAGATGCATGTAAATGTTCACACAACCCTTTATATGTGTAGTGGGTAAAATACATTCAAATCTAGATCATGGACACAGAAATGTTTACTTTTGGTTTGTGGACCCGAACCTAAGAAAAAAAACTGGACACAATGCTGCTGTGTGAAAGTGCCCATGCAATACAATGGCGCTGGGTGTAGAATGGTATAAAACTATATGCAGTATGTATCTGAACACAGTATTTTTTATTCCCATGTGCATGAGTCTTAAGCACCTAGGGCCAGATTCACGTAGGGGAGCGGCAGCGTAACGTATCGTAGATACGTTACACCGCCGCAAGTTTTCATCGCAAGTGCCTGATTCACAAAGCACTTGCGATGAAAACTACGCCGGCGGCCTCCGGCGCAAGGCGGGCCAATTCAAATGGGCGTGTGCCATTTAAATTAGGCGCGCTCCCGCGCCGGACCTACTGCGCATGCTCCGTTTCGCAATTCCCGTCGTGCTTTGCGCGCCGTGATGTCATTTTTTCGAACGGTGACGTGCGTAGCGTACTTCCGTATTCCCGGACGTGTTACGCAAACGACGTTAAATTTTAAATTTCGACGCGGGAACGACGGCCATACTTTAGACAGCAATACGATTGCTGACTAAAGTTAGGGCACCCAAAACGACGACTAAATTTGCGACCGGAAACTAGACTAGCGGCGACGTAGCGAACGCGAAAATCCGTTGTGGATCGTCGTAACTCCTAATTTGCATACCCGACGCTGGTTTACGACGCGAACTCCCCCCAGCGGCGGCCGCGGTACTGCATCCTAAGATCCGACAGTGTAAAACAATTACACCTGTCGGATCTTATGGATATCTATGCGTAACTGATTCTATGAATCAGTCGCATAGATAGAAACAGAGATACGACGGCGTATCAGGAGATACGCCGTCGTATCGCCTTTGTGAATCTGGCCCCTAGAGAGCTCTTTGGATATAAATATTTTTATTCCCTTGGTTTTTATGGAGAATAAATAGTAAAAGATTTGAAAAACGTGCATTTTGCTTACATTTTTCCCAACACATCATGTATGTTACTTCCACCTAGGGTTGTCCCGATGCCGACATTAGTAGCATGTGTTACTGTCAGGTGGTAACAAGCCTGAGCCTGAGATTTACCTTTTCTGGGTTCTGTAGATTTTCAATAAGCCTGGTGGTTTGATTGCTTCAGCCTGTTGCTGGAAGGAGGTCCCAATAATCACTGTGGGGAAGAGTAGTCACTAGGTCATGAATAGTTATCTGACTCAGCCAATCCCTGGTAGTGCTGTCCAGAGGTGTGGTCTGGGTAGATGATAAATGTTTGGGAGCACCTTTCCAGAAGTCTATACCCTACCAGGAAGGAGATCTGTGTAAAAAAAACTGCTGTCAGGGCTGGGCCTCACCCTGACCCTTAACCATGGTGTGGGTCCTGGCTACCAAGCCACTTAATGAAGTGCATACCTGAAGGGAACTGGGCTGAACAGAGATATTCTGACCTGAAGGGTTGCAGAGAAGCTGCAGGAACGTTTCTCAGGGGCTCAGATATGTATGTAAAATAAGGAAAAAACTGCGGTAACCCAAAAGTGAAAACAAACAAGCTGCCAGCACTCTAACAAACACAGTACAACAGAAATGGATAATAAATAGTGCAGCGCTAAATAATGAAAAATGGTAAAACTGATAAAGTGACCACAAAATAATAAATAAATCAATATATGTTGTAGTAAAAACCACAACTAAATGTAGTGACATAAGAGTCCATATATGATGAACACACGGTGTAGAAGAATTCTTCCAAATAACAACATTGGATGCTGAATGGCCGATTTGCCTGAAGAAATCAAGGTTACTTCACACAAAGGAAAGATGAGGTACTCTTACGAAGTGAGGTGGACTCATCTGTTATGTAACGGTGGGTCAGATGTGCTTGTGGTCTCAGACGACTAAAATCAATGCAGCAGGGTCTCACAAGGCGATCAGACATCAGGTCTGGATGACTTCTCCTGGAGGCTGAAGTGATGAACCAATGGACCTTCTGCTGCAGAGTAGATATGGGCCAGTTCATGTGGACCCCAAAAAGGTGAAAAAAAGACAAAAGAGTGCTCCAAATGGTGCAGGTCATAAAAACCACAAAAGTTTTTTTGGAATAAAAATGGTCATACAGAGAATGACACAAAAAAAGTAAAAGTAATCACATAAATAGAGATAAAAGCAGTATGGGGTGCAAAGTTGAAAAAACCCGACGCGTTTCGGCTCAGAAAGCCGTCAACAGGGGTAAAACAATAGCTAGATCAAGGTTTGATATAGGTCAGTGCCAGAGTTAGTGTTAGGGTCAAATTAGGATCAAAGGTCAAGGTCAGGGTAGGTTTATTTTAGGCAGATTTTTTTAAAGCATTTTTAAAATTAGCGTCAGTGTCAGTTAGTGTCAGTGTTCGTATGTTTTAGGTAGGAACAAAAAAGCTAAATGCGCACTGTTGTTTCTGGGCCCTACTACAGCTACAAACAACAGCTAAAATACACATATGTGGTATAACTGTGATTGTCAGGAGCAGGAGAATTTATTTTGTGGTAAATTATAGTAATAGGAAGAAATCAATAAGTACATTAAAAAAATATATTTTTTTCTATACTATTTTGGACTGTTTTTTCTTTGATGAAAAATCATTCACTATGAACCCCCCCCCCCCCCAAAAAAATAAGGTATAATCCACCTGGGTACACAAAGTAGTTGTAATGAGGTGTACAACTTTACTAAAACATGTCAAATTTGCAAAATTGTGTTCAGGCATTAACATTTACTTTACCTCCCATCCCTAAGGTGTTAAATAACACCACACTTACTAGTCTGGACTACTATTGTTACATACTGTAACAATATGTGTCATGTTGTTACATACTGTAACAATATGTGTCATATTGTTACATACTGTAACAATATGTGTCATATTGTTACATACTGTAACAATATGTGTCATATTTATGTAGAGTTTATATTTAACCAACAAAACTCTCCAGAGACTGGTGTACTAATTAGATATTACTGTGGCTTCCATGCTGTACAAAGTCATCTTACAGCTCTTCTTTGTATTTTAAGGTTTGTGGTCTGTTCTAGAGACGTTACAGAATAATACTGTACATCTGTGCGCTCCTCCAAGTGAGCAAGCAATTCCACAGTTCACTTATTAGATCTTTAGCTGGCAATGAATTTATAAAGATAGTGTTTTCTATAATTCAAGCAGCAATATAGAACAGCAATAAAGAATTAAAGTGCTAATTGTCTTAATTCCACTAGTTACATCATGTTCATTAAACTGTATAATAAATGCAAACAATATTCATGTAATGCATAACCATAATTCAGATGTTTTACTAACAAATTGCAGGATGAAGGAATGATCCTTAAATACATTAGGGAAATTAAAGTATTAAATATTCTTTTTCACTGCAACACATCTATATATGATGCAATTGTACCTGGAAGTTATGCTAATTGCAATCAACATCATGTGGAATGCAAACACACATGGTATCACATGGTAAAGATGGAGAAGCAAAAACACATTTACATCTATTTTAACCTATATACACATGAATAACTCTTCTAAAAGCTTTCTTATTAAAATTTTAATTAAACATCCAAATTTTTATAATTTTGGGTTCACTTATTGGGTGATATATAATTGCTTATCATTTCTAAATGCAAACAATTTACTTTTGAATGGCATCCGAAAAACACAGCTCTACCAAAATGTATCATTCAGTGTAGGATTAAACATGGCAGTATTTCATCTCCCATCAGGCTATTAAAGATAGCTGAGGCCAGGGCCGATCCTAGGCAGGGTGCACAGGGTGCATTGCACCCAGGCGCCTGCAGAGGTGGGGGCGCCGAACATCTAACAGACTCTCTAACAGAAGCCCTCTCTGTGTCCATCAGAGAGGCCCCCTTCCAGGTCCCAATAAAGTACTCTGCTTCTCTTCCTGTGTTTTGTACATTGTTAAGAGATCATGTAAGGATCCCAGGTTAATGAAGACTTTGTGGGGGAGCATCTCTGTGGTTGAATCATTGCCATAGAAACATTTGTAAAGGGGAGGAGTTAGTAAAATGACGACGCCCATGTGGGGGCACCAGAAATATTTCTGCACCCAGGCACCTGGGACCCTAGGATCGGCCCTGGCTGAGGCCCTTGGCCATTTCCATGAAAAACTATATGCTGAGCTTTGTAATAAATTCATCATGCATTCTTTATAAAATTTGAGTGTACTAATTATAAGTACAAGGAGGCAGTCCTCAAATCCTTTAGGTAGAAAGTGGGTAATCCATGGCTCCAAAACTTTTTAGAAGATAGACATAAAATCTATTGGTTTAACTGTAATTTTTTTCATTGACCTAATCCAGAAAAGCTTTTAGTTTGGATTTTTTAACAGGTACATTTCTCTATTCCTTTCCTAGGCGAGGATGATGTTTTATTTGTCCCCCACACACTGCCCACAGCCTCCTGGGACATATCACCTCCCAGGGAGGAGTCTCTTATAATTAGCGCATGTGCCATAGGGGGTTGGCTGCAATCAGAAAGTCATAGTTAACACCCATATCCAAGATGGCGGTGTGGGACAGAAGACTGCTCTGAGCACTTCTTGAGCTGGTAAGTTCCTGTTTTGTAAGAGTCAGTAGCTAAAGTACTTGTAACTGCTAACATTTACTTTTTGCAGACCCAAAACTTTGGACACTCTTTTGAGTATTCCAGGATTTGGCAAACATCTGCTTTGCAACAGTAAGAAAATGGGTCAGGACGTTTAACAGATTTTTTGTTCCTATTAGCTTTTTATTTTGTAGGGCTTCGTAAGGGTTTTTGTGTATAAAGTGGCCAAATGAGTATGAATTATTCAAAATATTTTAGTACAGATACCCCAGGCTAGTGAGCATGTCCACCAAATGTGGAGATTATTTTTTTGTATTTTGTGCAACTGTGGAAGCAAGTTAAATTTGGCGAGTCGGCTCAGTACCGGGCATGCCAGATTTGTGCCCAGTCTTCCACTTCTAACTTTGTATCCAGATCAGTCTTCTATTATTGTACATACTTGTGTGGTCTAATAACACGGTTAAGAGGAGAGGGTATATAGATCAGGTGGTAAAAGGTTGCTGTGGTAGTTGATGTCTCATGTAGTGTTTGACCTGTAAATATTGAAAAGTTCAGAGCTTAGCAAAGAGTAATCCTAAAATAAATTATTTCACAATACTATGGCCTCTGATGGGCCTTTAGATCCTGTAGGACATGTTCTCATCTTAACTATTTATTGCATTTTCTTTTCTCCCACAGATTCCCATTCAACTTGAAGCTGAACTCCAGTCAAGCAGCTTAATGTATGGTTGAAATATATATCGTATTTATCGGCGTATAACATGCACAGGCGTATAACACGCACCCTAACTTTAAGAGGGAAGTTTCAGGGAAAAAACTTTCCACAGCCCCCTGCGTATAACACACAGGCACAGTTTACCCTCTATTTTCAGGGTAAAAAAGAGTGTTATACGCCAATAAATACAGTACTGTATATGAGAACTCCAGTTGTATAAAAATTGAGCTTCAAAAAAATTATAAAATTGACCTAATAAGTCACAATATTATTGTATATTCAGCTTAAATAATTTAAATGTCCACAAATAAATGTATAAATTGTGTGTAATCTCAAAACAATCTTTCTTGTGCAGTGATGAGCTTTACTTTATTTACACACCCAGATATAAAACTCACTAGAGCACTAGACCTTAATATTACAGGTAGATAAGCTCCAGACCAGAACAGCTCATGCAGCCTCCATCAAAGTGACAAACCTCCTCATAAATATCAATTGATCCAAACCAAGGCAATGCCTGGATCACACTCCACCACCATACAACCATACGTTAAATGTCCCCTTCATTGCAGGAAGGTTACTGTTTGGTCTGAAGAATTTCCACAGGACTCACTTAAGTGTACCATACTGCTTGGCCTTCCTCAGGTCCTTAAAGTGATCTCTGTTCCTCCTGTGACCACCTGAGACACCCCTGGGCTCTCTGACAAGAATTGTTATTTATATTTGGCTGACAAGTGTGGATCTACCATTAATTTACTTGGGCTTCAGGCTCTGATGACGAATCTTTGAAACGCATTAGGTTCTTCTAACATGGACAGTTTTTGTACTACAATTTGGATAAATTAACATGATGTGGGAATATGGAGACTGTATAGGAATTTTGGTAATGTGACAATGTATCAGCCATTTTTTTTTTTTTTATGACGTACTAATATACAAATAATTCAATTTTTATTGGTGGTAGTGGTGCCTTAAAAGTTATATTTTCTTGTTATATGAATGTTATATTTACAAAAGAAGGTAAGCAATGTCAGTCTTCATATTTCCACAGTATCTGTAGACACACAACTCTATTATTAGTGGTGTTTTTTTTTTAATTTAGAACCATCTTTATAATATATGAGAAAGCAACATTTTATAATGTAAAAATGCTAATCTTTTTATCCCTTGTCCAATGTACTGAGAATAGTATAATTTAGCTTAAAAACAACTGTTACTTATTGGTGGAAAGGAATATAGGGTACATTAAGATTCCTATACAATCTCATTGCGGTATCCTGCAGAGAAACCTCATATTAGGTGCAATCACTTAAGGAATGAAAGTGAATCACAAACCCTCTGCAGACTGATCCCCATACCATTGAGAAAGAGAAGTCTTGGACAGGCTAATGTGTACTTTTATGGACAGTTTACTGGTAAATGAACAGGTTCTGATCATTTACAGTGCCTTGAAAAAGTATTCATACCCCTTGAAATTTTCCACATTTTGTCATGTTGCTACCAAAAACGTAAATGTATTTTATTGCCATTTTATGTGATAGACCAACACTAAGTGGCACATAATTGTGAACTGAAAAGAAAATTAAATGGTTTTCTATTTTTTTTACAAAAAAAGATCTGAAAAATGTGGCGTGCGTTTATATTCAGCGCCCCCCCCCCCCCCATGTGTCAATACTTTGTAGAACCACCTTTTACTGCAATTTCGGCTCCAAGTCTTTTTGGGTATGTCTATGGCTTTGCACATCTGGGGCCAGATTCACATAGAAGAGCGGCGGCGTAACGTATCGTAGATACGTTACACCGCCGCAATTTTTCATCGCAAGTGCCTGATTCACCAAGCACTTGCGATGAAAACCTACGCCGGCGGCCTCCGGCGCAAGGCGGGCCAATTTAAATGGGCGTATGCCATTTAAATTAGGCGCGCTCCCGCGCCGGACCTACCGCACATGCTCTGTTTCCGAACTCCCGTCGTGCATTGCGCGCCGTGACGTCATTTTTTCGAACGGCGACGCGCGTAGCGTAATTCCGTATTCCCGGACGGCTTACGCAAACGACGTTGATTTGTACATTTCGACGTGGGAACGACGGCCATACTTTAGACAGCAATACGCTTGCTGACTAAAGTTAGGGCACCTAAAACGACGACTAACTTTGCGACGGGAAACTAGACTAGCGGCGACGTAGCGAACGCGTAAATCCGTCGTGAATCGCCGTAACTCCTAATTTGCATACCCGACGCTGGTTTACGACGCAAACTCCCCCCAGCAGCGGCCGCGGTATTGCATCCTAAGATCCGACAGTGTAAAACAATTACACCTGTCGGATCTTCTGGCTATCTATGCGTAACTGATTCTATGAATCAGTCGCATAGATAGAAACAGAGATATGACGGCGTATCAGCAGATACGCCGTCGTATCTCCACTGTGAATCTGGCCCCTAGAGTGTGACATTTTTGCCCATTCCTCTTTAAAAAATTATTTTCTTTCCACTTCACAATTATGTGCCATTTTGTGTTGGTCTATCACATAAAATCCCAATAAAATACATTTACGTTTTTGGTTGTAACATGACAAAATGTGGAAAATTTCAAAGGGTATGAATACTTTTTTAAGGTACTGTAGATATGTCAGTGATTGAATGGATGATTTGGCAACCCTGATGACACTATGCTAGCCATGTAGGAAAATCGATTTTACAAGTAAGTTAGGCAGTGCAGCTTCAAGTTGTTCTTCATTCTTGGGTAATAGCCTATGTGACTAGATCACTAATCAAATTCTGTATAAAAATCAAGAAATTCGAAACTGAATGATAATTTTATTAAAATAATTTTCCTGCTGTGTGTTCAGATTAATTATGTGAAAAGTGTGGCATGCATTTGTATTCATCCCCCCTGAGTCAATACTTTGAAGAACCACTTTTTGCTGCAATTACAGCTGCAAGTCTTTTTAGGTACGTCTCTACCGACTTTGCACATCTAGAGAGTGACATTTTTGCCCATTCTTCTTTGCAAAATAGCTCAAGCTCTGTCAGATTGGATGGAGAGTGTCTGTGAACAACAATTTCTGGCCACAGATTCTCAATTAGATTTAGGTCTGGACTTTGACTGGGCCATTCTAACACATGAATATGCTTTGTTCTTCTAAGGCCCCGTACACACGTCCGAGGAATTTGAGGGGCAAAACTCATCATTTTGCTCGTCGAGTTCTGTGTGAAGCCGCCGAGGATCTCGGCGAGCCAACTTTCCTCATTGAACAATGAGGAAATAGAGAACATGTTCTCTATTTGGCTCGACGAGGAACTCGTCGACTTCCTCGGCCGAAAGTGTACACACGGCCGGGTTTCTCGGCAGAATTCAGCTCCGATCGAGTTTCTGGCTGAATTCTGACGAGAAACTCGGTCGTGTGTATGGGGCCTGAGATTGCCCTGTATTTGGCTCTATCCTTCTTCCCATCAACTCTGATCAGCTTCCCTGTCCCTGCTGAAGAAAAGCATCCCCACAATATAATGTTGCCACTACCATGTTTCACAGTGGGTATGGTGTGTTCGGGGTGATGTGTAGTGTTAGTTTTCCGCCACACATTTTGCTTTTAGGCTAAAAAGTTTCATTTTGGTTTCATCTGACCAGAGCACCTTCTTCCACATTTTGCTGTGTCCCCCACATGGCTTCTCACAGACTGCAAATGAGACGTCTTATGGCTTTCTTTAAACAATGGCTTTCTTCCATAAATGCCAGATTTGTGGAGTGCATGACTAATAGTTGTCTTGTGGACAGATTCTCCCACCTGAGCTGTGGATCTCTGTAGCTCCTCCAGAGTTACCATGGGCCTCTTGGCTGCTTCTCTGATTAATGCTCTCCTTGCACTGCCTGTCAGTTTAGGTCAGTGATGGCGAACCTTGACACCCCAGATGTTTTGGAACTACATTTCCCATGATGCTCAACTATACTGCAGCGTGCAGAGCATCATGGGAAATGTAGTTCCAAAACATCTGGGGTGCCAAGGTTCGCCATCACTGGTTTAGGTGGACTGCAGTGTCTTGATAGGTTTGCAGTTGTGCCATATTCTTTCCATTTTCAGATGACGGATGTTCAAAGCTTGGGGTATTTTCTTATAACTTAACCCTGCTTTAAACTTCTCCACAACTTTATCACTAACCTGTCTGGTGTGTCCCTTGGCCTTCATGATGCTATTTGTTCACTAAGGTTCTCTAACAAATAAAATACATTTTTTTCACATTCAAAGGTTTTATTTATTGAAAGTCAAAAGAAACAAGACATGTAGAAATGAAGGCTCAACACAGATGCAACTGTGTATAAATCAGGCCTGATACAGATACAAATATAAAACTCCATAAACTGGCATGATAAACTAAGTAGAGGTAAGAATGCAAATGGAGTTATGAATTCAACAATGCGACAGAAATAAATGTCATAACAAATGCAATGACTGGTCTCTAAATACTCGTGTTATTTAAGTATCAGTTCATAGGTATATCTCCTGAGGTTGATCAGGGAGCCAAAAGCATCCGAAGATATCAAAGGGAAATGTCTTAGAGGAAGAAAGTGAAAAAGAACAAGAAAAAGAAAGGGGGGTGAGGGGAAGGTAGGGTAAGGTGGTAGTATGTCCTGCGCATTTACGGTTCATCTGATAACTGGTCACGGGTGTAGGCATCAATATTGTAGTTACGGGGCTAAAAAAGCTCAGTAGGGTCTCCTGTGTAACATCATTTCATCATAGACTCGTAATCTCGTGAAAATCTAAAAGCAGACCATGGTCGCCAGGTGTCAAGAAATTTCTCAGCTGTCCCCCTGTCCTGGGCCAACGTGTCCTCCATCTCGCACACTTCCGCCACCCTACGGAGCCACTCTTGAGCGGAAGGCACTCTGGTGGTGTTCCA
The DNA here is from genome assembly GCF_905171775.1 of Rana temporaria. Classification (NCBI taxonomy): domain Eukaryota; kingdom Metazoa; phylum Chordata; class Amphibia; order Anura; family Ranidae; genus Rana; species Rana temporaria. The sequence continues at coordinate 262,505,212 of NC_053492.1, read as the reverse complement.
ATAGAGGGGAATTTAGGACTTAGCTGCATTCAGCATGTGCTTAGTTAGTGAATTTTTGTAACGGGAAAGCGAGTAAGAGGACAATAATAAAATACATTTAAGTTTTTGGTTGTAATCTGACAAAATGTGAAAAATGTAAATGGCACTGTAGATTGAGTATACATTTATGTTTCTAAACATTATGTTAATTATTCAAACAACATCATGCTAATGATGTTAAGGACAGTATTTATGTTTTATGTCTAACCTCACTTACTGCATTCAACTTACAGCAGTAAAGGTAAATACTACTCTAAAAGCACCTTTATGATTTATGTCAGGGTAACCTAAAATACCCTTTCCTTCAATAGAAATTTGAGGAGCATTTCAATTTAATTTGCTGTGTGGAATTTTGCTAGCATTTGCTATTGGATGCTTGAATTGGAAGCATGTTAGTGGTTATAGGCAGAAAACTGTTTGTGGAGAGGGTACTTCACTACATGAAGTGAAATACTATAAGCAGCTTGGAGGCTTTTTAACTCTCATTCCTTTGTGTCAAACAAGCAGCTGTGAAGATTGAGCTATCTCCTGCTCTATTCTACCACTGGATGTTACAAAATAATTGACTAAGAGGGTAATCAGGATTATGTTTTAAATAGGAGTCACGTCTTCAAACTGAAATAATGTCCTTTTGTAAAGGCTGTTCTCTAGCTTCTGTTCACATGGTTTGTCTGAAAGCCGTAATTGGGTGGGTCTGGAACAAGAAGCAATGTTTCTGTGCTGTAGATGTTATAGAATGACAATAAAGAGAGAATAACTTTTGATCTCAGAACCATATTTTCTGTGGGAGTCTTTTCACCTAACTAAATACATGCATTTCTAGCCACCCACCCTGACCTCAGCAATCTGAACAGATCAAATTATGACTAGAATCCCATTGCTTTTTTATAAAGAATTACATTTTTACACTGTATGATCATTGGAAAACATGAGGTGATGTCATTATAATTATATTTTAGTTTCTAATTTCCTTATTTAAGCACATTTTCAAATTTGCATCCTTTATATAGAAAACTGGTTTACAAAGAAGTCTTTCAACAACAAACCCAAGACAAGAAACATAGACCAAATATAGATGGTCAGCTCTAACGAGCAGGGCCCTCTGATTTCTCCTGTATTGAATTGTATTGTAACTGTACTGTCTGCCCTTATGTTGTAAAGTGCTGCACAAACTGTTGACGCTATATAAATCCTGTATAATAATAAAAAATGATAATAATAGTTGACCAAATACAGTATTAATGCACAGAGGGAATTGCTGAGAGCATAGGCATGGATGCTCAAGCAGTATATGCATGTATATATAGCCTGATCTGCTGAACCGAAATGAAGTTGCAGGTTGGTATGACAGACATACAATAATTGTGGACATTTTAAATAAATATATTATCCAGGTATGTCATGCCTTGGCTGAATTTACAATTCATAGCCCAAATAAGTACAGAAATTGTAACAGTGAGGTTTTTCTAAAGTTTTCTGATATGAAGATAAGGCAGATTGGGGGGAGGTCACATTCATTTCTTTAATTGTAGTATTATGTTTTTGTTTCTGTGATGGGCATTGGATTATATGCAAAGTTTAAATATTTTAAGCCAATCATGAACCTATAGTTAGATGTAACCACTATCATAGGGTCAAGTAGGCAAGGGCATCATTACTACTGTAATACTGTAATGATGATGGGCCAAACAAATGGTTCCTATTTCAATAAAGCATCTCCATGGATGACCAAATGGGGGGCATAACCTTTTTTAATTTCATTGCAAAGTTTATTCATTTGTAATAAAACAAAACTATTAAAGGTTGTCCATATACAAAAATGAGTTGCTGTGGTAAATACATATCTGATTTTCTTGTGTTAATTCATTAAAATTGCATTTGAAATCCAAAACCTAAAAAAAATACAAAAAATCTTTAAATTATTTTTGTCATCAAACACCATGTGATTTTTGCACTGCCATTGTGATCAGTAGACCCTATAATGCACATCAATGCATCAGAAAATGGACACTGCATAATAATGCATCGGAAAATAGACAATGGATATCAATGCATTGCAAAGATTTGAACAAGCACTATTTATAACAATGGGTAATCTGCCTACCGTAATTGATGTGCCATAAATGATCCCTTAAAAAAAAATTTTTTGGACATCTACAAACCACGCTGTGTATTGTTTCAGATATTTTAGATAGAAGTAAGAAGCTTTATATATGTGTTTCCATTTTAATTGTTTGCAATTATGACACTGAAGCATACCACCCCATCACTGCAAAATATATTTTCACTGGGACCTTCAGATTGAAAGGCTTATGCCGCGTACACACCATCGTTTTCTGCGATGGAAAAAAACGTCATTTTCAAAAACGTCAATTTAATTGACCGTGTGTGGGCAAAAACGTCGTTTTATGTCTTCTAAAAAACGACAGAAAAAAATTGAAGCATGCTTCAATTTTATGTGTCGTTTTTGGCCGACGTCGTTTTCTGTGTTCTAAACATTGACCGTGTGTACGTAAAAACGTCGATTTAAGCCCGCGCATGCTCAGAAGCAAGTTAGGAGACGGCAGCGCTCATTCATGTAAAACGACTGTTCAGAATGGAATCAGCACATTCGTTAAGGTGTTTTTCAGCTTATAGACAAGAAAATAAACCGCATCTTTAACCCCTGCTTTTAACTGCTACCCAGAAATGGACGTTTGTTGCGGCTGATCTTGTTGCATAGTTATGACAAGCTTTTAATTAGTTTCTTTCTTGTTTGATAATGTTTATGTTTGTGTTCTGTTATTTAGTTGTATCTTCCATCTTAAACATTTTAAATATATATATTGGTCCACCTTTTATTTTTTTTAAAAATTTTTCTCACCAATTTGATTAGTAATCTCTATTATTTTTTTATTTAGGAGTGTGTGAAGTGTATGCAACAACCTAATTTTTTAGTTTACTCACCCACAAGCATGTTTTTTTACCTTGTTAATGTTTTCATTATTTTTTTTGTCATGGGTCTGCCCACTCAATACTGATCTCTCAAATCTACAATAAAGAAACATGTTTAAATTTGGCTGAAAATTAAATTTTTATTTTAGTCTTCATAAAAATTTAGAAAAAAAAAAAGTGGCAAACCAAAAACACAACATAATAAAAACAAAGATGCCAGGGTAGGCAGCACTTTAGAGCATGCTTGTTTTTTTCTGAAAACAAGGGTCCCCGAAGCCACAAATACAGCCTGTGAGTCCACATAAAAATTCCATCAGGGGCACCGTATTATTTCTTCGCCCTTTTCTTCCCAGCAGCCTTCCCTGCAGTCTTCCCTGCAGCCTTCCCGGAAGCCCGAGTCCTTGGGGGCTGGGTTCCTGGAGGAGATGAGGTGGCAGGAGCCATAGCAGCCTCATGAGGTGGAGAAGCAGGAGCAGGAGCAGGTGCAGGAGCAGGAGCAGGAGCAGGAGCAGGAGCAGGAGCAGGAGCAGGAGGAGCAGCAAGGACAGGAGGAGCAATCCGCACAATGTGGGTGTCGTCATCGAGCTGCCCCAGGGATGCCATGGTTATGGCTTCGAACATGAGGAGTTCGCAGCGCACACGCTGGCTCTGCTCCAGATTGTACAGCTTGGCTGCAATGAGCGCTGCGAACCCCTCAACTTCACTGGGTGGCTCTCGGATGGCTGCAGTAGCTTGGCGAAGCAGGCCCTGGGTCTCCTCCTCCATCTGTCGCATACTCCTGAGCCGTTTATTGGGATTGCGGAATGGAGGGATCCGGGAGATGGTATCCCGCCGGCGTGCCTCCTGGGTCCCACTGGGGCCTGCCACCTCCTGGCTCCCAGTGGGCTCTGCCACCTCCTGCCTTGCAGTTGGCCCTGGCTCCTCCTGGCTCCCTGTGGGCCCTGTCTCTTCCTGGCTCACTGTGGGCCCTGGCTGTTCCTGGCTCCCTGTGTGCCCTGGCTGTTCCTGGCTTGGGTCTGCCTGTGTATGAAAAAAAGGAACATATGTTATTTGTGTTTGTCATTAATCACACACATTTTTACAATCATGAGTGATGCAAATTGAATGTCAATATATATTACACACAGGGTCGCCATCCTTAATTATGTGGCCCCTTAAACACCTTCAGACATGGTCCCCCTGGAATTATGTGGGTTGTTGCATGCCTAATTTAGTAAATAAGTGGCCTTTTACCCAAAAATTAGGTTAATCAATTTAGTGTCAACTAGATAGTACTCAAAAAGGGTGTCTTCCATCTGGGACCCCTTGCAGGTGTATTGCGTTACTCCCCCCCTACTGGCCTATCTGAAAATGCCACCCACTCCTTCATCAACATTATTAATTTGCCCATTTTGACCCCATCATGTTTTCCCACTACTGACTATTGATCCTATCCCTAAACTTTACAAGATTCACATAGAATTTAGAACAATAGTAACATACATTTACCATTATTACTATACTTGTCATATACTAACTAAATTCAAACAAAAAACACATACCATTCTCCACGGCTCACAATTGGGGTCCTCCAGGAACTCTTCCTCTTCCTCCGAGCTTGTCTGCTCTTGTCTGCAGGGAAGACTGGAGGATTGGCTGCTGGGAAGCTGGGAGCTACCTCTTGGGGGAAGGGTAGACAGGGATGGCCTGGTCTCTATGTGGTCGTCCAGGAACTGCAGCTGACTGTAGTACCACAGGGTTGGTTTGTAGATGGAGTCAGCTGCAGCCCCAGACCTCATTGAGGCCAGGACTTGGACCCGTTGGGCCCTGTAGGTGCCCCTGATGGAATTGATTTTATTTTTCACAGTGGCTGTTGTGGCGTTGGGGACCCTTGTTTTCACAAAAACAAGCATGCTCTGTCTAGCTTTCTCCCTGGCATCTTTGTTTTTATTTAGTGTGCTTTTGGTTTGCCACAGAACTGGATGTTCCTTCCATTTTTGGATGAAGTCTGTCAGGAAGTCCGCATCCTTGAAGGCATCCATTCTTTCTGCACATGAAACAGAAGCCAAAACATAATGTAATTAAAGGCACTAGCTTACTTCCCCTAACTAGCCCACAAACTCATTCCCTATTCACTATAATAAAGTCGGAATTAAAAACTTACGTCTCGTCGTTATTAGGAAAGATCGGGAATTACGACTTCTTCCACAGACTATGCAGGCCGTTTCCAAACACGTCCCATCCCTTTTACACTACGCACGCGTGACGCTCCGCACGACACCCCGCCCCTGACGTTCGGTATCGTCCTTTCCACGCCCCTTCTCTGTCGTTTGGTGAGGGAGAAAAGATGGACAACATGGAGGTGTATTCCAGCTCAAGCCAGGAGGCAGGCCAGGCCCAACCACGCCGCAGATTCCGCTGCAGAGCCTCCAACATGTCATTTAATGAAATGGTGGAGATGGTCACCATATTGAGGAGGGAGGACTATGATGCCAAGCATGGCCCCTACATGCATCCCAATAAAGTAAAAGCACAAATTATGGAGAAGGTCATCCGTAGGCTCCAGCGGAAGTTTGGTAAAACCAGGAGCAGAGAGCACCTGCGCAAAAGGTGGTCGGATTTGAAAAAAAGGGAACCCCACCAACTTTACCGAATTAATAAGGTGATTCGAAGAAGAAGTAAGTTTTTTCCATGTGTATTTAATTATTTTTGTGTGTTCTTTGTGCCCTTTTTTTTTTGTGCCAGGTTGACCATAAAATGAATATTATGAATGTGGACGCATGATGCAGTCGTCGTAGTCGTCGTTCATTCGGTGACTTTCAATAATCCAAGACCATATTAACGAGAAATGGCATCATGCCTAGTTGGCATGTGCAAAGGGGAGTTGAAGCACTGTATCTGATCAAAAATCGTAAATTGAGGAATTGTGGGCGAATGAACGACGACTCCTATGACCAATTAGTCGACACAAATATGAAAGTTGTGACATTTTTGGGGCTTAAAAAAAAGGTGTATTCAATTCTGGACTAGATGGAAATGTGTTTCAGCTTATTTTAGAAGAAACGTAAATACCTTGAGATTCACAAAAAGGAGCGTTTGCTACTCCTTTTTTTATTGAACATGTGTACTCAGTAGCACAATTGTTTGTCACAATCACAACCTATGTTGGGTCACACACAGGGGTGAGCAGATCCAGGGGAGACTTGTTTAGCTTACATATCTAAACGTAAAAATTGTGTTAACTGATTTGAGATTACTTTGTGAATGGATTAAATATTGGTCTATTTTATTGATAATTGTTTAAAAATCAACAATAGTGACCTTTTGTTTATCATTTTTTAATTTTTGGGTGTCATTTCAGGCCGCTCTTAATGGTTGAACCTCATGTTTTCCCTTTCTTCAATCTTGTAGGGCACAATGAAGCACAAAGGCAGGAGGCACAAGCCAATCAAGCCACACCCCCGAGGGATGTAGAGGAAGAGGAACCTGCCTCAACATCCGGTAAAGTAACATCTACCACATTTTCTGTGAATATAGATATAGGCATACAATCTTTTAACACATGTTTTGGTTCCACATTTCAGGAGGAAATCGGGCTGGTCAGGGACTGGACACGTATAGTGCCCAGCTCCTCATCGGCGAGGTTCTCACCTGCAGGGCCCAAGTTGAGGACATACGTCTGGCCTGCCGTGAAATACGCCACAAAGCCAAGACGCTGGAACGGCAGCTAAAAAATTTTATTAATGTTTTGGGGAGGGTTTAATTTTTGGTGTATTTTCTTTTTTCCTTGAATTTAAAAAAAAAAAAAAAAAAAAAAAAAAAATATATTTTCTAATAATCAAAAAAGACCAACAAAAATAAAAAAAATATTATATTTTGTAATAATCAAAAAAGACCAAAAAAATAAAGAAAATATATTATATTTTGAAATAATCAAAAAAGACCAAAAAAAATAAAAAAAATATTATATTTTGTAATAATCAAAAAAGACCAAAAAAATAAAGAAAATATATTATATTTTGAAATAATCAAAAAAGACCAAAAAAAAAAAAAAAAAAATTATATTTTGTAATAATCAAAAAAGACCAAAAAAATTAAGAAAATATATTATATTTTTAAATCATCAAAAAAGACCAAAAAAAAAAAAAAATATTTTATATTTTGAAATAATCAAAAAAGACGAAAAAAAAAAAAAAAATGATTTGTTGTACTAATCAAAACTAAAAAAGTAACAAATAAATAACATTTTGGACTCCAAACAATTTGTGTGTAGTTATTGGTATCAATGCAGACTCATTAAATTAATCAGGCATATTTGTAGAGTTATTAAGATTTAACACTCATGGGAATTTATTACATCCCAAACACATGGCTGGATGAGAACCTACGAAAAAGAAACATTACCCCCCAAAACTTACAAATAACTAAAATCAAACAAATAAACACTGTTTCATCAAACAAAAAGTAAATTTATTTTTTTAAACAAGATCAGGCATTGCAATGGCCCCCCTCCCCATAAAATAGTCCACATAGGATTGACGCACTGCACGTGCGGTTTGGGGGGCCAAGCCTCTATGGCTAGCCTGATGTCCCGGCTCCGGAGCCACAAGATCAGCCTCATCAGGCAATACCGTCAGGTACGTTTGAGAATTTCTTTTCAAAAAATTGTGCAAAATGCAACAAGATAGTATAATATAATTCCACTTGTATTCCGCCATGTTTATTGCTGTTAAAAACAATCTGAATCGGCTGGCCATGATTCCAAAGGCATTCTCTACCACACGTCTTGCCCTGGCCAGCCGATAATTAAAAACCCTCCTCTCATGGGTGAGGGTGCGTACGGGAAATGGCCTCATGAGGTGGGGACCCAAACCAAAAGCCTCATCTGCTACAAACACGAAGGGCAGACCCTCTTCGTTCTCCTCCGCAGGTGGCAATCCTAGGTCCTCCAACCGAAGCCGTTGTGCGAACTCCGTCTCCGCAAAGACACCGCCGTCCGACATCCGGCCATTTTTCCCAACATCCACGTACAAAAACTCGTAATTTGCTGAGACCACCGCCATCAAAACAACACTGTGGAATCCCTTATAATTGAAGAAATGGGATCCACTATGGGGTGGGGGCACAATGCGGATGTGCTTGCCATCAATGGCTCCTCCACAGTTCGGAAAGTTCCAACGCTGGGAGAAGTCCGCTGCCACAGTCTGCCATTCCTGTGGCGTGGTGGGGAACTGGATAGAAAGAAAAAATAAAAAACATTAGAACAAAGATTTTAAACAGAATATAGCTAAAATTACAAGGGATCCCACCAACAATTCAACAAAAAAGGTTAGTATTAAAAAAAAAAATGTGAACAATTAAGCATATTAATCACCCCCCTCTGATGTTTAAAAAATATATTTAGGGGGAGTGGGGCTCAAGATGAGATGAGAAACAACCCCCCAAAAAATATCTAAATAAGAAAAATAATTATTAGTATGTATTTCAAAAATCTAGGGGGGGGGGTTTGGACAATGGAGGCCACAAATAAACGGGGATATAGGGACACACAAAATGCAGCACTACAATGGAGGCCACAAATAAACGGGGATATAGGGACACACAAAATGCAGCACTACAATGGAGGCCACAAATAAACGGGGATATAGGGACACACAAAATGCAGCACTACAATGGAGGCCACAAATAAACGGGGATATAGGGACACACAAAATGCAGCACTACAATGGAGGCCACAAATAAACGGGGATATAGGGACACACAAAATGCAGCACTACAATGGAGGCCACAAATAAACGGGAAGATAGGGACACACAAAATGCAGCACTACAATGGAGGCCACAAATAAACGGGAAGATAGGGACTATGCTAGGTGGGTTTGCCCACAACATAGAATGATGGACAGGTTGGCTAAATTAAATAAACATGTAGGGCTTTACTAATTGTGTAGAACAGCATACATAGAGACAAAGTGAGCATTCTGAGCATATTAGAAAATTATTACTTTTTTTTTTTTTTTTTTGGGAATTAGTTTGACCATTGAAAGAACACCACTTACCTTAACATAGTCCTCCTGAAGAACCTGAATGATGGCCGAACAGGTCTCAGGGATTATGAGGCCCAGAGCCTGGGGGGAGATGCCCGTCGAGAACTTCAAGTCCTGCAGACTTCTCCCTGTTGCAAGGTAGCGCAACGTAGCAACTAGCCTCTGCTCAGCAGTGATGGCTTCCCGCATAACGGTGTCCTGCCTGGTGATATATGGCGACACCAAAGCCAAAAGCTGCTGAAATACGGGGTCAGACATCCTAAGAAAATTCCTGAAATCATCAGGGTTATTTTCTCGGATCTCCCGCAGCAGAGGCATATGAGAGAACTGGTCCCTGCGTAGCAACCAGTTCTTGGTCCACAACCTCCTCCTCACCCTGTTCATGGACCGTCGCTGGGATGCAGCACACATCCTAACAACAAGCACAGCACGATCTCGGCGACGAGTTCGTACCCGCAACATGGCTAGAAAACGGTCGTCAAATCAGATCAGACTAAAAATTACGCCCTGAAGTAAAGAATGGCCTTTGAAGAACGACCTGCTAAACAGCACCGTGCACACCAAACGTAATGCCTAAACAAATACGTCCTTAGTACAAGCACTGTATCACAGATCCGACAACAAATAGACAAACTGTACGACAGAAAACGAAATTTAAAGCACAGTCACTGAAAATCACGAATCGTATCTCACCAAACTTTTACTAACACGCAGCAACACGATATCAGCAAAAGAGGCCGTCTTCCGCATGGAAACGACCCTTTATAGTGACGTAGTGCGTGATTGACGGAACTGCGCTGTGCTAGAGCGTTGTGAAAAAGCGATGGTGTGTATGCTACGTCGTTGTTCAAATTGAAGTTTGAAAAATGACGTTTTTTTAAAGCACATAAAGCGTCGCTTTTTTCCATCGCAGAAAACGATGGTGTGTACGCGGCATTACATGATTCCAGGACCTCACTCACTCACACACCATGTAAAATAGCCATGCTAAGGTATACATTTTTTTTTTATAGACTCAGATACTATATAGCGCAGGTACTCATATCAGCAGACTATTAAGGGTATGTGCAGTGGTTTTTATACATTTTCTTCCCTCAGGACTAAAATATTATATATATATAATATATATATACATATATAAATATATGTTTTGTAAGGCAAATAAGAAATATTGCATATTAATATGTTATATTCTACCTTTGAGGTTTCTGTAAGCGGTTTCCTGAGTAAAAGGAGATGGTTACTGACGTACTCTCATTTTAGATATCTCACAGTGTTCCTGGAATCTGTTGTCATGTATGAAATGTTAAAAAAAAAAAAAAAAATTAAATGATCAGATCCAACGGTGCAAAAATCTAAAAATCTAGATGCTCTCTGATGTGTTCTATTGTGTTGAGTACAAGTTTAGATTATGGAAATTATTTGATGGTTAAATGTCTACAACTGACTTTCCACTTTTTCTTGAGATGTTTATGTCATTTTCTTTATGACACTTTACAGTTTACTTATGTTCTAATAGTAAAATGACAAATCAGCGCAATAAAAAAGACCCTATAAAATAAGAAGCAGCTGAACACTGAGGCCGCGTACACACGGTCGTTCCAAACCGATGAGAATGGACCGAAGTTCAGTTTCATCGGTCCAAACCGACCGTGTGTATAGACCATCGGTCTGTTGTCCTTCGGTCCAAAATTTTAAAACATGCTTTAAAATCGAACCGATGGTTAGTACAGAAAAGCATTGGTTCAAAACCCGCGCATGTTCAGAATCAAGTCGACGCATGCTTGGAAGCATTGAACTTCGTTTTATTCAGCACGTCGTGTGTTTTACGTCACCACGTTCTGACCCGATCAATTTTTGGAACGATGGTGTGTACGCACATCAGACCGTCAGGCCAACCGATGGAAACGGCCCGTTGGACCATTCTCATTGGTTTGGATCGACCGTGTGTACGTGGCCTAAGGGTCAATAATCGAATCCCAGAAGCAAAAATGTAAACAAACAGTGCAGCGCTAAATTCCAGTTCATATATCAATAGTGAGCCCATCCGTGAGGTCTTCAATGGTGATAAATAGAAAAAACATGCAGGTGACTTTATGGGTAATGTGGAACCTCCACCAGTGATAAGAATGGCCGCTTACCTTAAGTTGTGGACCCTTTGATAATAGAGGGTCATACACACCTTCTAAAACGGGATATAATACAGATGATTCACCCTTAAAGTAGAACTATAGAGAAAACTTTTCCATTTTGTATAGCGTACAAGAGGGTTATCACCCCTGTCAGGTTTTTTTGCCATCTGTGTGAGAGCCAGGTGCAGCGTGTTGTGGCGGGTAGTAAACACAAGTTAGGCAATAAAGTTATATTGTAGAAAGGTTCAACAAAACGTATTCAGGCGCAGCGGGTAAGCACACCCATCTGGAGTCACTTACAAACTGTGACAGTGGTCTGAAAGCTTAAAGATGCCAACAGTGTTTGCAAAGAGGAGTGGAATGCGGCCTGGCCAGTCCACACCCAAGAGGAAGCTTCCTGAAGTGAGATTGACATCTTCCTGCCTTGTCCCCACTCTGGAACCTTTCCCTAACTCCTGGACCCGGAAGCCGGAGCCTTAAAAAGATTCTGCCTGATCCAAGATGGTTGCTGGAGTCACATGGGGTGCCAAATGTCCAATTGGATAGCTGTCTCCCTGTGACTGCAGGAAACCATGGAGGAACCAAGTTCCTCAAAACTTCCTTTACCTTCTGCATTGCCGGTTGAGCGCCACCTGCAGTGGGGAGTACAGACTGCATCTGCCTACATGTGTCCCACTGGGGAGACTTACCTTCACTTCCTGTCCCATAACTAAAACAAGAAGTGAGAGAAAAGTCCTGTAAATTAAGGGAATCCCTAATAGGTGTTCGAATCCATCGCTACTTTATTTAAAACAAAATAAAAGTTTTGCCTTTTCTTATATTTGAATTGCCATAGACAGACCAAAAAAAATGATTACTCTATCCACAGAAGTGAGGTGGGTTGAGCAATACCCCAATTGGGACATTTTACATTGATCAGGAGCTGCAGCCTCTGATCAAGAGAAGTTTTCCAACTCATCCGCTTGACAAAAGTCAATGCAATGATTGACTTCTGTCCAACAAGCAGGCTCACACATTAATCTAAATTTGTTCAGTCCCTGGTGAACCAGTCTAATTAAATCTATGTCCAGCTTTGGCGCCATTCATAGTCTGTGGTCCAGGCTAGGGCTCTGAGGTTAGACTGTATGCCTGGGGCCCATGCGACAAGGGGGCACAGGCCACCTGGTACCTGACACAATTTGAGGGGTTTTCGACCACCGTCAAAATAGTAAACCTCATTTCAACTAGCCACCTGCAGCTCTTAGGTCAATCAGGTCAATCACTTAACACTTAAGAAAACTTTCCCCTGGTATTGGCTGTGCATAAAAAATGTGTTCATCGATTTTGCACATTATTCATTGCTCGCCATTACGTGTGCATCCCACCTTCTAAAAGCACATAACTTTTCTTGTCTTGCAGTCACAGTTCATAAAGAGGCTAGCAGTGACTCTTATAAACTTTACTGGTCAGCACTAAAAAAAGCTTGCAGGCATTGGTTACATGGGGCCAGATCCTCAAAAGAGATACTCCGACTTAAGTGCTGTTCAGTCTGTGTGTAACTTTGGAAACGATCCTCAAAAGGCTTTTTCCAAAGTTACACAGAAGATCCGGCATGTGTAATTGATTTACACTGCCTAATTTTAGGATGCAGTACCGCATCCGCCGCTGGGGGCATTTCGAGTCGAAATGCCGTTGCTAGTATGCAAATTAGCACTTAAGGCGATCCACAAAGCTTTCTAGCTTCTTTTTTGCGCCGTAAGTGTTATTTTGCAAGTGTAAAATTAGGGCTCGTTTTACAAAGTGTAAAGTTAGTCACACCTTGTAAAGGCCCATTGCAGCGACGGCATTTGGTATGCTTTCCCGAGGGAGAACTCCACGTCAATTTGTAAAAAACAAAACCGGCATGGGTTCCCCCCCAGGAGCATACCAGGCCCTTAGGTCTGGTATGGGTTGTAAGGGGACCCCCCCTACGCCGAAAAATTGACGTAGGGGGTCCCCCTACAATCCATACCAGACCCGTATCCAAAGCACGCTACCCGGCCGGCCAGGAAGGGAGTGGGGACGAGCGAGCGCCCCCCCCCTCCTGAGTCGTGCCAGGCCGCGTGCCCTCAACATGGGGGGGTTGGGTGCTCTGGGGCAGGGGGGCGCACTGCGGGCCCCCCCACCCCAGAGCACCCTGTCCCCATGTTGATGAGGACAGGACCTCTTCCCGACAACCCTTGCCATTGGTTGTCGGGGTCTGCGGGCGGAGGCTTATCGGAATCTGGGAGTCCCCTTTAATAAGGGGGCCCCCAGATACCGGCCCCCCACCCTAAGTGAATGGATATGGGGTACATCGTACCCCTATCCATTCACCTGGAGGCAAAAAGTAAAAGTTAATAAACACACAACACAAGGCTTTTTAAAATAGTTTATTATTCTGCTCCGGACGCCCCCCCTGTCTTCGTTATTAGCTCAATTACCAGGGGGGGCTTCTTCTTCCGCTCTCCGGGGGTCTTCTTCCACTCTCCGGGGGTCTTCCGCTCTCCGGGGGGGCTTCTCCGGACTCCGGGGGGGCTTCTCCGGACTCCGGGGGGCTTCTTCCATCTTCTCCCCTCTTCCGCTCTTGACTCGGCGAACCCCGGTTCTTCTGCAGCTCTCCGGTGCCTTCTTCTTCAGCGCTGGCTGCCTGCTATGTTTGTGTGTTAGCTCGATTTCAAACAGGCAGCCGGCGCGGTCTTCTGTGGCGTCAGGGTCTTCTCTTCCTTTCTTCCGATGTTGCCTCGTCGCCTGTTGTCGCTGTAATGATGGAAGCGCGCCTTGCATCACATTTATATAGGCATCACCGTCCCATCATGCTCCGGTAGGTACCCACGTGGTGGGTGCCTACCCACGTGCACCCACCACGTGGGTACCTGCCGGAGCATGATGGGACGGTGATGCCTATATAAATGGGATGCAAGGCGCGCTTCTATCATTGCAGCGACAACAGGCGACGAGACAACATCGGAAGAACAGAAGACCAGAAGACCCTGACGTCACAGAAGACGCGCCGGCTGCCTGTTTGAAATCGAGCTAACACACAAACATAGCAGGCAGCCAGCGCTGAAGAAGAAGGCACCGGAGAGCTGCAGAAGAACCGGGGTTCGCCGAGTCAAGAGCGGAAGAGGGGAGAAGATGGAAGAAGCCCCCCGGAGTCCGGAGAAGCCCCCCCGGAGTCCGGAGAAGCCCCCCCGGAGAGCGGAAGACCCCCGGAGAGTGGAAGAAGACCCCCGGAGAGCGGAAGAAGAAGCCCCCCCTGGTAATTGAGCTAATAACGAAGACAGGGGGGGCGTCCGGAGCAGAATAATAAACTATTTTAAAAAGCCTTGTGTTGTGTGTTTATTAACTTTTACTTTTTGCCTCCAGGTGAATGGATAGGGGTACGATGTACCCCATATCCATTCACTTAGGGTGGGGGGCCGGTATCTGGGGGCCCCCTTATTAAAGGGGACTCCCAGATTCCGATAAGCCTCCGCCCGCAGACCCCGACAACCAATGGCAAGGGTTGTCGGGAAGAGGTCCTGTCCTCATCAACATGGGGACAGGGTGCTCTGGGGTGGGGGGGCCCGCAGTGCGCCCCCCTGCCCCAGAGCACCCAACCCCCCCATGTTGAGGGCACGCGGCCTGGCACGGCTCAGGAGGGGGGGGGGCGCTCGCTCGTCCCCACTCCCTTCCTGGCCGGCCGGGTACCGTGCTTTGGATACGGGTCTGGTATGGATTGTAGGGGGACCCCCTACGTCAATTTTTCGGCGTGGGGGGGTCTCCTTACAACCCATGCCAGACCTAAGGACCTGGTATGCTCCTGGGGGGGGAACCCATGCCGGTTTTTTCTTTGAAAATTGGCATGGAGTTCTCCCTCAGGAATGCATGCCGCTGTCATTTTTTTTTTCCCCGACGCAACTTTAAGCCGTCGCGATCCTCAAAACTCGGCGTAACGTAACTTCGCGCATGCGCAGTACGGCCGACGCGCATGCGCAGTACGGCCGCCGCGGGAGCGCGCCTCATTTAAATGGGACTCGCCCCATTTGAATAGGAACGCCTTGCGCCGGCGGAATTTTAGTTACACAGCCTGAAATTTCTAGATAAGTGCTTTGTGGATCAGGCACTTAGGTAGAAACTTTAAGCCAGTGTAACTTAAATTGGATTTTTTAAGTTACGTCAGGTTTTTGTGGATCTGGCCCATAATGTCCATTACATATCCACATGTTTGGCAATAAGATGGTATAACATCCAAATACTGGTCCTTTTTAGAGTGACAATATCCAACTAGTTTTACTCATAATGGGCTGCTTTTGTGTTCTCTAGTTCTAAAGAAAACTTATAATTTTGCATGTCTTCAGGCCCAGGCCTTCTGCTAAGTCCTCCATGTATATCTGCTACATAACTGTTCTTATCTGAATAGGTCAATGTATATGGAAGAGGGGCAGGGCATTAAAGGAATACATGCCCAATGAGACAAGTACAGTAATCGGTCTTAAGATGGAACCCACTACACATTGACATGGACACCCATAGCTCCCCCTTTCATACTTGCCAGCAGCAGTCTCTGATTTTGTGGGACAGTCCCATTTGCATTAGTCGACGAGATGGAACATCAACAAATTGTACAGTTTGTTTAAAGGGTTAATAAAGGAAAAAAATAATTCCTTTACAACTGCTTTAAGTTTGTTCTGAGATTATTGACTTTTTAGCACATTGTTGGCTGATTTGGAGAATGCCCCGTTTTTTAAATATCTTTAGTTTTCCATATAAACACAACATTAAAACCTAATACATTACATTTCAAAAAGCAAATTATTAGTATACCCTACCCCGCCCACCCCCACCCCAATTCCCCGACCTCTCCCATCTAAAATATGTCCATCTTCCTTCCATACTCTCTCTTTGTACTTTTTCCCTCTTCTCCCTTCTTTAATTCAGATTATGTTAAATTCCTATTTTAATATATTCTGTTTATGTTTTGTTATGTTATACTCATCACTTCTGCCTATCCCATTGTATGCTTGTAAACTGTCCAATTCTTCCACTTTTCTTTGTATTCCTCCATTGCACCCCCCCTCATTGAACCTTATGTATTCCAAACTATAAATTTCATCTATTTTATTACACCAACCCTTCAGTGTAGGTCGTTCCATTTCTTGCCAATGTGTAGGTATTTGGCTCTTTGCAGCGTTTAAAAGCTGAGGGATCAGTGTTCTCAGATAATGTTTAGTTGGCATTTGAATCCCGTGTAGTAAACATCCCCTCGGGTCGTCGGGAACATCAAGAATGGAGAATGCTCTGTTTTGTCAGATATTTTTATTAAAGAGCGCTGCTGATTTTGATAATGTAAATAGAAAAGAAAACAGTTAATGCAAAAGAACAGAAATGTAATAACAGTGCAAACACACACAAAAATCCTTACAAGTAAATATCAGTCATACTGCTGATTTGCATTGGCTAATTAAACACACTGGGCCAGATTCTCGTAGATCAGCGTTAAACTATGCGGCCGTAACGTATCTCGTTTACGTTACGCGGCCGCAAGTTTTACGGGCAAGTGCTTGATTCACAAAGCACTTGCCTGTAAAGTTGCGGTGGCGTATCGTAAATTCTCCAGCGCAAGCCCGCCTAATTCAAATGATCCAGGTAGGGGGCATGGATCATTTAAATTAGGCGCGTTCCTGCGCCGATCGTACTGCGGATGCAGCGTCCCTAAATTTTCCCAACGTGCATTGCGCTAAATGACGTCGCAAGGACGTCATTGGTTTCGACGTTAACGTAAATGGCGTCCAGCGCCATTCACGGACGACTTACGCAAATGACGTACTTTTTTAAATTTCGACGCGGGAACGACGGCCATACTTAACATTGGTTGCCCCTCATATAGCAGGGGCAACTTTACGCATCGCAAAAGCTACGGAAACGTCGTAAATTCACTGTGTCGACCGCGCGTGCATTCGGGAATCTCGCTTAAATAGCTAATTTGCATAGACGACGGGGAAAATGACGTCAGCGACACCTAGCGGCGGGAATAAAAATGCATCTAAGATCTGAGAGCGTAAGAGTCTTACGCCTGTCAGATCTAATTGATATCTATGCGTAACTGATTCTAAGAATCAGTCGCATAGATACGCCGGGCCAGATTAGGACTTACGACGGCGCAAATGGCGTTGCGCGGTCGTAAGCCCTTTGAGAATCTGGCCCACTGTAACAATGTCAAACTAATGAAGATGCTGTGGAAATTGTGAAGAAATAATAGTATTCAGTCCCTTTGTTGCTCCATTAGTTGTCTAAACTTTTAGTTTATGACCTGGCTTTTTTTATGGTCTTAAAGCTGTGTTGTCTGACCTGACCTTTGGCTTTTCTTCTGGACTGCAAGGTACCTTGCTGCCATTATCTGTTTTTTTAATGCTGATGATCTTAATCCTTTAGTTCTTCTCTTTGGTGGGAGCTGCTCCCATCAGGAAAAGCATCATAACCCATCAAGCAGACTGGCTCAAAACACTTTGATGGAGTCCCTGGTTGACACAAGATGTGACTTAGAACAGGATTACCCTGAGGAAC
Organism: Rana temporaria; assembly: GCF_905171775.1. NCBI lineage: Eukaryota > Metazoa > Chordata > Amphibia > Anura > Ranidae > Rana > Rana temporaria. The sequence continues at coordinate 262,487,536 of NC_053492.1, read as the reverse complement.
CATGGCACCTACTGCATTTTGCCACAGAGGACTCCCGAATATTACACAGTAAATTAATAAAGAGCAACAGAGAAACAGTAGAATAAAAGTTGACAGTAAACTCACAAAATTCCAAGATATATGCACTGGGATGGGGTTAGGTAAGGGGTTTAGTGTCAGAAGAAATCACATTGTTTGTAGTGACTGGTTTACTGTCAAAAACTAGCAGAAGGAGAGCCTTGCCTAAAAGAGCATATCCAAAATAATAATGCTTTAAAAAAAGATACTAATACAGAATTTTCGGTGCTGAGGATCATGGTACAACAGAATTAAGGATACAAACAAAGGCTAAAGTTCTACTTTAAGTTTACATTAGAGAGGGTTAGTGTAAGGGCTAGGATTACAGAGTAGATTAATAAGAGGGTTGAAATCACAGGGTGGGTCCAAGAGACCTGTATGGTGGGGTAATTCACCCCAATGATCTTAGACAATCATCCCCCCTTGTGTTGCTTTGGGTAGTTTAACAACACAAGGAGAAATAACCATGAAGAAAGAAAAAGTGTAAAGGAAGAGAGTATACAGGGAGTGCAGAATTATTAGGCAAGTTGTATTTTTGAGGATTAATTTTATTATTGAACAACAACCATGTTCTCAATTAACCCAAAAAACTCATTAATATCAAAGCTGAATATTTTTGGAAGTAGTTTTTAGTTTGTTTTTAGTTTTAGCTATTTTAGGGGGATATCTGTGTGTGCAGGTGACTATTACTGTGCATAATTATTAGGCAACTTAACAAAAAAAAATATATACCCATTTCAATTATTTATTTTTACCAGTGAAACCAATATAACATCTCAACATTCACAAATATACATTTCTGACATTCAAAAACAAAACAAAAACAAATCAGTGACCAATATAGCCACCTTTCTTTGCAAGGACACTCAAAAGCCTGCCATCCATGGATTCTGTCAGTGTTTTGATCTGTTCACCATCAACATTGCGTGCAGCAGCAACCACAGCCTCCCAGACACTGTTCAGAGAGGTGTACTGTTTTCCCTCCTTGTAAATCTCCCATTTGATGATGGACCACAGGTTCTCAATGGGGTTCAGATCAGGTGAACAAGGAGGCCATGTCATTAGTTTTTCTTCTTTTATACCCTTTCTTGCCAACCACGCTGTGGAGTACTTGGACGCGTGTGATGGAGCATTGTCCTGCATGAAAATCATGTTTTTCTTGAAGGATGCAGACTTCTTCCTGTACCACTGCTTGAAGAAGGTGTCTTCCAGAAACTGGCAGTAGGACTGGGAGTTGAGCTTGACTCCATCCTCAACCCGAAAACGCCCCACAAGCTCATCTTTGATGATACCAGCCCAAACCAGTACTCCACCTCCACCTTGCTGGCGTCTGAGTCGGACTGGAGCTCTCTGCCCTTTACCAATCCAGCCACGGGCCCATCCATCTGGCCCATCAAGACTCACTCTCATTTCATCAGTCCATAAAACCTTATAAAAATCAGTCTTGAGATATTTCTTGGCCCAGTCTTGACGTTTCAGCTTGTGTGTCTTGTTCAGTGGTGGTTGTCTTTCAGCCTTTCTTACCTTGGCCATGTCTCTGAGTATTGCACACCTTGTGCTTTTGGGCACTCCAGTGATGTTGCAGCTCTGAAATATGGCCAAACTGGTGGCAAGTGGCATCTTGGCAGCTGCACGCTTGACTTTTCTCAGTTCATGGGCAGTTATTTTGCACCTTGGTTTTTCCACACGCTTCTTGCGACCCTGTTGACTATTTTGAATGAAACGCTTGATTGTTCGATGATCACGCTTCAGAAGCTTTGCAATTTTAAGAGTGCTGCATCCCTCTGCAAGATATCTCACTATTTTTGACTTTTCTGAGCCTGTCAAGTCCTTCTTTTGACCCATTTTGCCAAAGGAAAGGAAGTTGACTAATAATTATGCACACCTGATATAGGGTGTTGATGTCATTAGACCACACCCCTTCTCATTACAGAGATGCACATCACCTAATATGCTTAATTGGTAGTAGGCTTTCGAGCCTATACAGCTTGGAGTAAGACAACATGCATAAAGAGGATGATGTGGTCAAAATACTCATTTGCCTAATAATTCTGCACTCCCTGTAGAGAGATTGTATGACCTGTTCGATCCAGGACTGCACCACCTGTTCTCTATCATATATCTCTTGTAAGGTATTTGATCCAGGGATCCTAAGTTTTCTCAAATAATGTACGTTTGTCATTTAGAATTATGAAAAGATGTTCATTAGTTATGAACTTCAACAGTTTGGCCTTCATCAGCTCAAACAGTATTGTGGATGTTCTCCATGATTTGGTGATGGAGAGCTTCGCTGCCACAAATATAAAGGCAATCAATCTCCCCAAATATCTCAAGGCCTCTTTCACTGGGCCACACAAAAGTGCTTGCTGGATGGATTTTCTGAGATTTTTTTTGGGTGTGAGAATAGATAAAATTATAGAGACATTTTCAAAAACATCTCACGATCGGGCACTGACACCAGATATGAAAGGCTTTTCCCACCTGTCCACAATTTCAGAAGCAAAGTACAGAGACCCCCGGGGCACATGGTGCTATCCTGGTCGAGACCATGTACCGTCACAGTAATCCCTTATAGTTAGCTTTTATTATAAAAGTGTTAGCAAGTGACTTGGAGGCACATGCCTAGCTCTTTCATATAAAATGCAGGATGCACTCTGTAACTCTTTATGGAATGGGCACACTCTTTTTAATAAATATAATTATCTATACCTGCCCAAGATGTACTTAAGCCTAGTACATATCGGCTGAATGTCAGGCGGCATCGGCGGGTTCAATAGAAGACCGGCCAACATTTGGCCAGTGTGTATGTCAGCCATTCCAACAGAAGTCGGCTGTTTCGCCCGACTTATATTGAAGGGTCAGTAGAGTGTACAAAGCTTTACTTTGTGGAAATCTCTTAAAAGATAAAGACAGAGACAAACCCATGCAATTACATTGTATGTAGAACATAGCCCAAAGCTCGTACACATGGGCAGAATGTCAGGAGACATTTGCCGGTACAAAAAATACAGGCCAACATTCTGCCCATGTGTATGTCAGTCTGTCCGACAGAAGCTGCCCCCCTGTCAGAACACAACAGCTCAGTGGGGGAGTAAATTGCATGGTTAGTACAGCGGCTCTTGACTGGAGCTGTCAGGTTTTTTTGGGGCAACTCACAGGGTTTGTTCTATATCTTGGCAGTGTTTAGTCTCAAAACAGACACTGTACAGAAGGTATGCATATGCAGGCAGGGGTTTATTTAGGATAAAAGGAGAGTTTATTTTAGAGTTAATGTTAGGCTGGCCATATATGGAGCGAATTTGCTAGATTTACCTATCCACACAGACATTGTTAATGCGGGGTCCCTCCTGCCGGGCCATTGTCTTCTCCCGGCAGGAGAGAATCCAAGAGAATCCAGCAGGCTGGTTATACCCAAGTCAACTTGGTACCCTCAGCCTGCCCATTAATGGTTCTAATCTCAGCAAATTTCCTGCTGAACCGGTCAAGATTCGAACCGTGTATTACTGGCCTTAGGGTTGGGCATACCTCCCAACATTTTGAGATGGGAATGAGGGGCACCTAGTAACAAATGTATGTAGGCATAGGGCACACACCCTGCCACACCCCATTAAAAGGGAATTAACCAAAAAAAGGTTAATTAATTCCACAAGGACTTTTTTTTTTACCACTGCTATTCTTTTAATAAAATGTACAATTGCAGCAATCTAGAAATTGGGTGAAAGGTTTAGCACTGAGAAACACTTTTTGAAAGATAAAAATATCCTTTTTTGTATACAACTATATGGATCAGACCAAAATGTGGGACAAATGAGGGGAAAAGAGGGACATATGGACATTGCTCCAAATCAGGGACAGTCCTTCGAAATCAGGGACGGTTGGGATGAGGTTAGGAGTGTGCAGAGGTCACTGTTAGGCCGCGTACACACGGTCGAACATCGTGGACATGTCCGACCGTGTGTACGGCCTATCGGACAGGTTTCCAGCGGACAAAAGTTTCTTAGCAAGCTAAGAAACTTGCCCGCTGGAAACATGTTTGTCGGACATGTCCGATGGTTAGTACACCTAATCGGACATGTCTGCTGGTTATGACGTGTAACAGGCGTCCCGAAATTCCGCGAATGAGTCGAATTGATTCGAAGCATGCGTGGAAGCATTGCACTTCCGTGTTTGAGAATGTCGGTGTCTTCTACGTCACCGCGTTCTCTGTCCGCGGGGATTTTGGTCTGATGGTGTGTACACACATCAGACCAAAAGCTCCCAGGAGACATGTCCGATGAAAACGGTCCGCGAACCGTTTTCATTGGACATGTCTCCTCGTGTGTACGGGGCCTTAGTGTGACCATAAAATAGGGAATCATTGTTTACACCCCACAGGACAAGGAACCTCAAAAGATACATATCACATACCAGCTTATGTGTATTTACTTGGCGGTTAAAGTAAAAAAATCTTTCTATAGGGCAAAAATTACACCACTAACCTAAATGTATTCCTCTAAAGGACAATCAGCACTTCTAAAATATATAACAAAATATCTTAATATTAGGGGCAATATACAAAGGATTACATTTGGACACTCTGTCAACTGTCACTAAATAAAATTCCCATACAAATAACTTATATCATGATTAGTACATGAAATAGTACTGCAAGAATTATGTTTTCTGCATTTCTTGCAATATAATTATAATAGCAGAATGTATATTTTGGGGAGTAGCCATTTTATGTATCTGTGTATGCAGACAGTAAAAAAAAAAGAAATAGAAAAAAGAAACTCAGCTCCCAATCTAGAGAAGGCCTGAGGGTTCACTTTCCTAGCCTGGGACTTGTGCTTTGCTTTCAAAACATAATTCCCGCATATGTGATGGAAGCATAACCTGTCTCCATACTCCTCCCACCTGTTCCTTGCTAGACAGCTAACTTTCCTTGGCTTTTGCTAAAGGTCGGTGCTGACAAATCTATCTATTTGGGGCAAATTGTCAGTGAGAAACTTCCGCTCGAACTATTTCGGACAAAACTGGCTGTTTGAAAGGGTAAATCCCATTGCATGAAGGTCTGAACAATGGCCAAATGTGTTGATGTGCTGCTGGTGGTTTGGACGGGACAAAGAGCGGATTAATTGGGGCCTTGGCTGGCTGATTCGAGATGGCTCCACTCAGCCTGCACTGCGGGGTGCCCCATTGACTGGAACCACAGCCCCACTTTTCACAAACTCTAAACAAAAGTCAATTTCTCTCTTTTTTTCTGGAGAGTGAGCGAGAGGGAGAAAAAGAGGGAGAGAGAGCCTGTGTTTGAGCTGTGCAAGGTGACTTGATGGATTATAAGACCCTATTGTTTGATCCTCTGTACTTGCTATAAAGTTAGTTACTTTCTCTAGATAAGAAGAAGACAGGGATGATAATACACATACTATTCTTATGATTCTTATAAAGCAGCAAATTGACCTCAGAAAGTCACTTTTAATTTTTTTTACTTTTAACAACTTTTATGCCAAACCAACTATTATCGACATAATGACAGCCCAGGTGACATTGACTGGGCGTATTATATATATATATATATATATATATATATATATATATATATATATATAATCTATATATCCATATCTATATTTAAATGCAAACACTTGGAGTTAAAGTAAAAGTTGGTTACAGCAAAAGTGATCAGAATCCTGCACTTGTATAGAGCACCATGTCTTACAAAAGAATGCAAAAGTCACAGGGAATCGTGTTAAAAACGGGTCATTTGTACTTAATAATTAGGCAAGGATCCCCTGGGAAAGCAAACAAAGCAAAGTAGTATAATGTGTTTCTCCCTGGGATCATTAATATAATACAGGCACATTCAAATTACTTTGACAAGAGCAGAATTATAATATGCTAGGCCTTTATAGTTGTGTGTTTATTCATTTCTCTATATCCATTATAATCATGGCTTAAAGAATCATGTATTTTTCCCAATTAATAGATATTTTAATCACTAGCCTTGTTATTCCACCTGTATTAATAAAATGTATTTGGGAAAAGCTAAACTGTGAATTAGCTTTGTGGTTAGCAATTTTGCTTTGCAGCACTGGGGTCCTTGGTTCAAATCCTGGTCAGAACACTATCTGCATGGAGTTTGCTTATTCTCCCTGTACTTCCATGGGTTTCCTCCCACACTCCAAATACATGCTGGTAGTTAATCGGCCTGTATATATATATATATATATATATATATATATATATATATATATATATATATATACACGTATATACACAAGTAGATTTAAAAAAAAAAAATCTCTGTACATTCGATGGCTTGACCAATGTCATTTAACAATCCATTTTGGAGTGAAGGTAAATTCCCAAACAAAATCCACATATACTGTTACAAAAACACCCATTCAAGATTTTTTTTCCATCCTGCTGTTTTAAATTTTCTCATCACTATGTTCGAAAATGAATGTTGGTTTCACCCCACTAATGATTAGAAAATCAAATGAACATTGTTAAAATTGAAATTTTCATTAACCACTTGTAGACTGCCCACCATAGATATACTGCGCCAGATCATGTACCTAGTACGTGATCTAACATTTCCGGGTCTGGGGTGCACGCGTGCACCGCCATTGACATGCTCCCGCTGTGATCACACACAGCAGGAGCCCAGCGGCAGGTACCGCAGGCTTGATGTCCACCCGCATCCACAAATTACACAGGACACAGGCAGAATGACAATCTGTAAACAAGGCAGATTGTCGTTCTGTCAGAAGGGAAGACATTGATCCTATGTCTCTGCTAAGCAGGAACATGGATCTTAGCCTTCACCTAGTCAAACCCCCCCCCCACAATGAGTAAGCACAACCTAGGCACACCCCTTTGATCGCCCCTGATGTCAACCCCTTCCCTGCCAGTGTCATTAGTATAGTGACAGTGCATATGTTTTAGCACTCATCACTGTATTAGTGTAACTGGTCCCCAAAAAGTGTCAGTTAGGTGTCATTACTAGTAAAAAAAAATGTTAAAAAATCTTACATAGTTTGAAGACGCTATAACTTTTGCACAAACCAATCAATAAACGCTCATTGGGATTTTTTTACCAAAATTAGGTAGCAGAATATATATTGGCCTAATATATGATGGTACTTCACTGATGGGCACTGATAAGGCGGCACTGATGGGCACCGATGAGGTGGCATTGATGGGCACTGATGATGGGCACTAATATGCAGCACGGATAGGCACTGATAGGCGGCACGGATAGGTGGCATGGATGGGCATGGATAGGCAGCACGGATAGGCGGCACGGATGGGCACGCATAGGCAGCACGGATAGGCAGCACAGATGGGCACGGATAGGCGGCATGGATGGGCATAGATGGGCACTGATAGGTGGCACTATCATATTGTTGTACTAATGGATGCCAATCAGTGCCAAACAATGCCTGCCAATCAGTGATGCCCATTGTGGGCACTGATTGGCATCCATTGCGATTACTGGCTTTTCCTGTTTACATCGTGATCAGCCGTGATTGGACATGGCTGATCACGTGGTAAAGAGTCTCCGTGAGAGACTCTTTACCTAGATCAGTGTTGCGGGGTGTCAGACTGACACCCTGCAACAAAAATCGCCGCGATGCGCGCCCCCGGGGGCGTGCAGCGGCTCAATATCCTGAGGACGTCATATGACATCCACTCAGGATATTGAAACCACTTTGCCGACGTCAATCTGTCATTGGCGGGCGGCAAGTGGTTAAAGTGACGCAGTGCCGTATCGCAAAAAATTACCTGGTAAGGAGGTAAATCTTCTGGAAGTCAAGTGGTTAAAAAATCTACTAGTATATACCCACCTTAAGATAGGGACCTTAGATTGTAAGCTTCTTTGATGGCAGAGACTAATGTGTATGTATTTAAATACCAGACAAATAAATATTTAACAAAACAAAAGTATATATTTAAAGCTAAAACTTTTTTTTATCTTGGTTAAATATGTAGGTGATGCTTAAAGTGGTTGTAAACCAGAAGAAAAAAAAACAACAAACAAACCCTGTAAGACAAAGGCATAATGAGCTAGTATGCATCGCATACTAGCTCATTATGAAATACTTACCTTAGTTCGAAGCTGTTGCATCGATGTGACCGGCGACATGTCTCCCAGAGTTATTTCCGTGTTTGTGGGCTCCGGCTTTGTGATTGGCTGGAACCACGATTACCGCCGGTCAGGGTACGGCTGCTGAAAAAACATCACGAGAGAGACATTTCTTCAGTGCGCATGCGCCGATGATGTCGGTTCAAGCGTATATGGTAAATATCTCCTAAACCGTGCAGGTCTAGGAGATATTTCCAGTATCTACAAGAAAAGGCTTATTATAGGCTTACCTGTAGGTACTGTACACGTGGTGTAACAGAGTTTACTACCACTTTAAAACAACTGTGAGGTTTACTTGCCACCTAACTGAGGCACAGACATGAGAACCTGGCAGAGGTTCTAATCCCTCCCCACTCTACCCAAAGCAAAAAAAAAAAAGTCATAGGTCCACCAAATTTAATCTGAGTTTCATCTAACCTTGGAAAGCCATTTTTTACAGTAATCTGCACGACTGCAGAGTAAATCATGGAAGCAAACCTATTTGCCATTTTAGTAAAAACATTGCTGCACCCTATTTATCCCAGGTATAGTTGTGTTAGGCCGGGTTCACACTTAGCCTTCACCTAGTCAAACCCCCCCCCCCCCACACAATGAGTAAGCACAACCTAGGCACACCCCTTTGATCGTCCCTGATGAAACCTTTGATTGAACTTTTTATTTTTGCCTTTTTAATAAAAATGGGCTACCATGCCCTTAAAACATAGTTCCTGACTGGTGTGAATCACTGTGGAGCAAGGTCCCGGATTCCACCATCTTGTGCCCGCTGAATCACCACCACTTGTAAGATTGGGGGTTGTTAACTCTTGTGGTATACCTTTTTTCAGTGATTCACACCAGTCAGGAACTATGTTTTAAGCACATGGTAGCCCATTTTTATTAAAAAGGCAAAAATAAAAAGGTTTTCCACGCAGGGGGTTCTTCTCCATCAAATGCAAACAGAAAATGCTAGCCCACCTGGCTCTCTGTAGCAGTACTTCTGCACGTTATCCTGGTCACCCAGACCAGCAGACTCCTCAACATAGGCGGCTTCCCTTGAGCGTCTATAGCCATGCCTCTTGCAGTTACCAATTTTCTGACTGTCTCCTACAGCCTCTCTGATTTCTGGAGACCTCCTGTCTCTTCCAGGAGGTGTCTCCAACTGGGAGCCATGAGATCTTCATACACTCTCATTATAAAGGGCTGTGCTCACCTGAGCACACACCCTGCTGGTAATGAACAAAGTCTGGATACAGGGTTGGAGATTCCGTCCCACCCCAGACACTGTGGAATCTCCAAACTACAGAGCCCCATTTCAAAATACCAAAACCTGGAGAAAGCTGCACCAGCAGTCTTCTCCAGTCCACATCTACGCTCTGTAGAGTTGTACCCAGCAACTGTGCATACTCTGTGTCCATTTTAACACTATTTCTACTGGGACAGAGACTCGCTCTGCCACAATATATAAAAGCAAATTCCAGATAAAAGTGGTAAAAGTGGTCAATCATCAAGAGGGGCCCCAGGAACTCTGGAAACGTGTGGGGGGGGGGACTGTAGACCAGAGACCAGGGATGGACTGGCCATTGGGACTACAGGGAGTTTCCCGGTGGGCCGATGGCTCAGTGGGCCGGCTTCAGTGACAGCGGACTGCCCCCCCTCTGCTCCTCTGTCTCTCCCTCCCCGCAGCGCTCACCTGGGGGGAACAGAGAAGCAGGGGGAGGACCAGAGGAGCAGGGGGAGGACCAGAGGAGCATGGGGGAGGGGACAGACAGCTGACTCAACAGCTATGGCCTGGGAGTTTCTCACTTCTACCTAATCTTGTCCCATAAGGGGGGCACAGAACTGATTCTTTGCCCTGGGTTAAATAATGTCTAGCTTCCCCACTGGTACTGCCTATAAGAGGACCAGTACCAGCCATTCTACTCTAATAAAGTAGAATGGCTAGTGAAGGGGGAGAGGTGGCTGGGGGGGGGGGTGCAGGAGTTGCCCCGCTGCCATGGGAAAGACCTGTCAAAGTGGGCCAGTCTGGATGAAGTCCAGGGCCAAATTTCTGTCTCAGTCCATCCCTGCCAGAGACCACCTTCCGCAGAAAGAATACACTGAGGTAAGGGAAGGGGGTTACTGATATAAGGGGGAAATCTTTATAGTAGTGCTCCCTTCAATTATTGTATTCACTCCCCCCTAACATCAGTGACCCCCCTCAGACTGGCCTGGCGGCGCTGTCACTGACCTCCTCTCAGGTGCACGGTGCAGGGCTCAGTCAGTCGACTCCAGCTTGGTGGCTCTGGTTTTTATCCCATAGTCTCCTCTCCACAGTCCACACACGTCTGACTTCTCCCATGACCCTCCCCCGGTGGCGCTCCCACTCTTGACACCTCTCCAGACTCCCTCAGAGACTGCAGACATGATATAAGACAAGAGATGGTTATAGACTGCGGACATGATACAAGAGATGGTTAGAGGTTGCGGACATGATACAAGAGATGGTTATAGACTGCGGACATGATACAAGAGATGGTTAGAGGTTGCGGACATGATACAAGAGATGGTTAGAGGCTGCGGACATTATATAGGAGATGGGTAAAGACTGAGGACATCATACTAAAGATGGTAAGAGAATGCAGACATGATACAAGTGATGGTCAGCGACTGCAGACATGGTACAAGAGATGGTCAGAGACTGCAGACATGATACAAGAGATGGTCAGGGACTGCAGACATGATACAAGAGATGGTCAGAGACTGCAGATATGATACAAGAGATGGTCAGAGACTGCAGACATGGTACAAGAGATGGTCAGAGACTGCAGACATGATACAAGAGATGGTCAGAGACTGCAGACATGGTACAAGAGATGGTCAGAGACTGCAGACATGGTACAAGAGATGGTCAGAGACTGCAGACATGATACAGGAGATGATCAAAGACTGCAGACATGATACAAGAGATCAATGTAGCCCCACCAGTGCCCAACAAATGCAGCCTCATCAGTGCCCATCAAATGCAGACTCACTGTGCCCATCAATGCAGACTCACTGTGCCCATCAATGCAGACTCACTGTGCCCATCAATAAAGTCTAACTGTGCGGACCAATGCAGTCTCACTGTGCCCATCAATTCAGCCTCACTGTGCCCATCAATGCAGCCTCACTGTACCCATCAATGCAGTCTCATTGAGCCCATTAAAGGCAGTTTTACTGTGCCCATCAAATGCAGCCTCATCAGTGCCCATCAAATGCAGCCTTATCAGTGTCCATCAAATGCAGCCTTATCAGTGTCCATCAATGTAGCCTCCCTGTGCCCATGAATGCAGATTCACTGCCTATCAATGCAGCCTCACTGCCCATCAATGCAGCCTCACTGCCCATCAATGCAGCCTCACTGCCCATCAATGCAGACTCAGACCATCAATGCAGCCTCACTGTGTCCATCAAATGCAGCTTCACTGTGCCCGTGAATGCAGTCTCACTGTGCCCGTGAATGCTGCCTCACTGTGCCCAATAATGCAGCCTCACTGTGCCCATCAATGCAGCCTAATTGTGCCCATCAATGCAGCCTCACTATGCCCATGAATGCAGCTTCACTGAGCTCATTAATGCAGCCTCACTGTCCATCAAAGGCAGCCTCACTGCCCATGAATGCAGCCTCACTGTGCCCATCATTGTAGCCTTACTGTGCCCATAAATGCAGCCTCACTGTGCCCATAAATGCAACCTCACTGTGCCCGTGAATGAAGCCTCACTGTGCCCATGAATGCAGCCTCACTGTCCATCAAATGAAGCTTTACTGTGCCCGTGAATGCAGCCTCAATGTGCCCATGAATGCAACCTCACTGTGCCCATGAATGCAGCTTCACTGTGCCCATGAATGCAGACTCACTGTGCCCATGAATGCAGACTCACTGTGCCCGTGAATGCAGACTCACTGTGCCCGTGAATGCAGACTCACTGTGCCTGTGAATGCAGACTCACTGTCCATCAAATGAAGCTTTACTGTGCCCATGAATGCAGCCTCAATGTGCCCATGAATGCAGCCTCACTGTGCCCGTGAATGCAGACTCACTGTGCCCGTGAATGCAGACTCACTGTGCCCGTGAATGCAGACTCACTGTGCCCGTGAATGCAGCTTTACTGTGCCTGTAAATGCAGCCTCACTGTGCCCATCATTGCAGCCTTACTGTGCCCATGAATGCAGCCTCACTGTGCCCATGAATGCAATCTCACTGTGCCCATGAATGCAATCTCACTGTGCCCGTGAACAAAGGCTCACTGTGCCCGTGAATGAAGCCTTACTGAGGATATCTCCCGCTGTGTGTCACAAAGCTAGGTTGGTGTTCGGCGGTGCTGTAACAAGGTCCTACCCCCCTAGACGGCTCTTGTGATAGGCGGGACACTGATTCAATCAGTGTTCCATCTACTATCACACAAGCCAATCTAGGGGGGCGGGACCTTGTTACAGTGCCGCCGAACACAGACCCAGCTCCATGACACACAGTGGGAGATGCCACTGTGTGTGACACTAAGAGGAGAAGAGAGAAAGAGGGAGGGGGTCGCTGCAGCCAGCCACAGCTCAAAGTGGCCCCAGGACAGGAAGCCTACTGGGAAATTTAGGCCCTGGTTTTAAGGCAACTACAAAAATATTTTCAGTATTGCCGATTGAGGGACATAACATTTCACAAGGTTTCTACCCAGGTATGCAGTACAAGTCTGTGCAACCACCCTCTTATATTGATGAGAGGCTGCAGTGAGCTTATAGAGAAGGTGCTTGTGCAGTGGCAGTCACAGGAGAAATGTGTGAGTGCAGTGGTGGTCAGTGAAAAGTTACGAGGGTGCAGTGTTTGGTATTTGGAGAAGTTTATTGATGCCATAGCCAATTGATGCCATAGTCAATTGAGAAATGTGTGGGTATGTTGACGGTCAGTCCAGGAGTGAGTTGTTACAGTGGCTGTCAGTAGAGGGTTGCATTCAGGGTAAATGGCTGTCAGTGGAGAACCATTATGGAACTCGCATTTAATATTAAAAGGGTTCTAAAGCCCAATGGTCTGTTTTCATCGGACAAACCGATCATGTGTACAGGGCTTTACAGTCAAATCCTGTGACGAGGAAGTTGGGGGTGGGGTGTCCATAGACAAAGACAGCACAGCGCACGAGAGAGCCTACAGGTGTGCCCCATAGCAAGCAGTTTGCTTTTGGGCAAACCAAGAAGACAAGAAGCCAGGAGAGCCAGTGGGGGACCCGAGATTAGGAATTTCAGGGCCACTCTGTGCAAACCCATTGCACAGAGCAGATAAGTATAAACCTGTTTGTAATTGTATTTGTTTATGAGTATACAATCACTTTAAGGATCATCTGCGAACATTGATATTCCATCCTGGAAGAATAATACTGCTTTTCAGTTGATCCGCCCTTTAGTAAGGTTTTAATACATGATATAGACCAATTGTTGTGAAAGGGTGAAGGATCCTTGTTGGATTGGATGACTAGTTGTTGGTGGAGCTAGTGGGCTGCAGGCATTGACACTGGGAGTGTAGGAAAAAAGAAAGTTCTTAACGTGGTCTAAAGTGTGGCCAAGTTTAGAAAAACAAGTAAACAAGCAAACATATTACAATATTAATCAAAATAATATTTGTATTTTATTTTAGCACATTGCATTCCTGCAGGCCTATTTATCTTAAATAGCAATGCCTGAAATAATCTTATTGATTAACTTTTCTTAATACAGTTCACTAATCTCTGCTTCATTGTTATGGATTATTACCCTTTACACATCTTCATGACTCTTTTTCTATCTTTGTATTAAGAGAAAATGTGGATCTAGAATGGTTTGGGAGGCCAGTTTATTTCCATATTATTGTTCAGTTAGTCAATTAGCCAAGAAGGTCAACAAAACTAATAAAGGGACTGGAGGACATTAGTTATGAGGAAAAGTTACGAGCACTGAACTTGTTCTCTCTGGAGAGGAGACACTTGAGATGGGATATGATTTTAATGTACAAATACTGTACTGGTGACCCCCACTATAGGGATAAAGCTTTTCCGTGAAAGGGAATTTATTAAGACACACGGCCATTCACTAAAATTAGAAGAAAACCTTAAGGCCTTGTACACACGATCAGTTCAAACTGAAGAAAATGGACTGAAGGCTGAAGTCTGATGGTCTGATGGACTGATGGTCTGATGTGCCTACACACCATCAGTTCAAAATCCGATCGAGTCCAACGCGGTGACGTAAAGCACAACGGCGCGCTAAAAAAACAAAGTTCAATGCTTCCAAGCATGAGTCGACTTGATTCTGAGCATGCGCAAGTTTTGAACCAATGCTTTTGCGTACTAACCATCGGTTTTGACCGATCGGTCATCAGTCCATCAGTCCGATTTTAAAGCAAGTTTTAAAACTTTGGTCTGAAGGACAAAAGTCTGATGGGCCATACACACGGTAGGTTTGGACTGATGAAACTGAACTTCAGTCCGTTTTCATCAGTTTGGACTGATCGTGTGTACAGGGCCTAAGGGTTCGTTACTGTAAGTGCGGTTAGGATGTGGAATTCTCTTTCACAGGCAGTGGTTTCAGCGGGGAGCATCGATAATTTAAACTATTGGATAAGCACCTGAACGACCACAATATACAGGGATATACAATGTAATACTCACATAAAATCTCACACATTGGACTTGTGTCTTTTTTCAACCTTGCCTACTATGTAACTATGTAACTAAGAAGCAAGCTTGAAAAACAGCACAACAATGGGACCATAGGGATACAAAATTGAGCCCTGGATAAAATGTAAAACTACTCATCCTTTTCTGCACTAGTGGTATACCAGAGCATGTTACCAGAAGAAGATACATTTATGTTACCAAAGCCACAGCAAATTACTTGGCATTGGAGACATGCTACCAGCATAGTACCACTCTACCAGTATGATCCATGCAATCAAATGGAAATCAGGGGTAACTGGTAACTATGACAGTACTCCATGGTACACCAGGACCAAATTTAATACACATGATTCTATAATAGCTTAGAAGCAAATTGATAGAAATCATTTTAACTATTAGTGTTAATGAGTGTTGTTTTAAAGAAGAATTCCATTTACATTGGTTCAGCTTGGAACAATGTAATGATACATATACCATGAATCCCTGTTGAGAAAGGAATGGTTACTCATTAATATGACAGAGGGAAAAATAATCTGACAGCTGCCTTGATCACACAGTGGTCACCCTTAAGACCATGATAAAATATGTTGTTGAGCCGATCAGAACTGTCATTCTCTAGCATCACCCACCATTGTCTTTGAAGATGAAACTGAGAACTAAAACCTTATATATAGTCAAACAAACTTGGGCCACACTCCCTATGTGTCAACAACGTCACATAGGGAAAAAATAGGTTTCAACTACAGTCCCTGACTGTCGGCCACACTCCTCTAGAATGTTTCCCAATCTGGAGCGTGGCCAACAGGATGGTAGCTGAAGCTTATACTTGCACTATATAATGCAACTGACATTTATGGAGTGTGGCATAAGTTTTGTTTGACTGTGGATGAATAGAGTGGGATGTACTCCTTGAGGGACTGGCACCTAGGGTGAAATGAGAGCCGACAGGACAACATGCAAGATGCTTTATAGCGGGGGTTCACCCTAAAATACAACTTTGTACCATGCCATTCAGCATACTATCGTGAGCTACAGTATGCCTTTATTTTTTTTTTTTTGCGCTGTACTCACAGTTTAATCGATTAGTTTCGTTTCAGACTCCCCGCGGGGAGTAGGCGTTCCTATGAAGAGGGAAACATGATTGACGGCCGGCTATGGCGCGTCACGCTTCCCGAAAATAGCCGGAGTAGGACTCGGCTCTTCACGGCGCTATACGGCGCCTGCGCACAGACTAGGAGCTGACTGCGCAGGCGCCGTGAAGAGCCAAGTCCTATTTCGGCTATTTTCGGGAAGCATGACGCGCCATAGCCGGCCGTCAATCATGTTCCCCTCTTCATAGGAACGCCTACTCCCCGCGGGGAGTCTGAAACTTTACTAACGGATTAAACTGTGAGTACAGCTAAAAAAATAAAAATAAAGGCATACTGTAGCTCACGCTAGTATGCTGGATGGCATGGTAGACAACATTTTTTTTTTTTTTAGGGTGAACCCCCGCTTTAAGGACGTGTTAGTTTTCCAACACAATACAAGGCAAGAGTTTTGCATTTTATATATCTTATATTCTGTTACTTAGCACTTCTAATGTTGTCCGCCGAGTCACAAGTCTTGTTAAAATCCTCAGTGCTAGTGGTATCAAAGTGCTAGTGTCTTTAAATAAACTTGTCACAAACCTTGACAAATCATGCTGAACATGCTGCATGGTGAAAAAAAATATATAAATAAGGTGGATTTTTGTAAAAATGATATGTGAGGCCTCGTACACACGACCGAGGAACTCGGCGGGCGAAACACATAATTTTCCTCGTCGAGTTCTTGTTAGGCTTGTCGAGGAACTCGACGAGCCAATTTTCTCCATTCCCGTCGAGGAAAAAGAAAACATCCTCGATGAAAAATGTACACACGACCGGTTTCCTCGGCAAAAAATCTCTCCCACCAAGTTTCTTGATGGATTCTGCCGAGGAAAACGGTCGTGTGTACGAGGCCTGAGTAGTCTAGGCATTCTGAAATTGAATGCATATGTTGATAATTACTCAAGATTTGGCATATCCCCAAAACTCCTCAAGTATACATATTGGTCATTCAGAACATCTATCAACATATCGAGTGCTGCCGTTGCCATTGCGGGTAAGGGAACCCGGCAGTGTAGCCTTTCGGCTTCACGCCGGGAACCCTACTTTGCATATGTGAGACCCGCTTCTCTCTCCTATTGGCCCGCGGACGGGGGGAGGGTGCCCGGCAGTGACGTCACGGGCTGCAGCCCGGACTCCTGGAAGTGGGAAAGGATACCTGTCAAAGACAGGTATTCTGTCCCCACTCCCCCCTGAAAGGTGCCAATTGTGGCACCGGAGGGGGGGAGGAATCCGATGAGCAGAAGTTCCACTTTTGGGTGGAACCCCGCTTTAAGGTTTCTTGGCTGTCTCTTGGCAACGCAAAGTTTCAGCTCCCTCAATAAATTTTCTATTGGATTAAGGTCTGGAGACTGACTAGGCCACTCCATGACCTTAATGTGCTTCTTCTTTAACCACTCCTTTGTTGCCTTGGTGGTTGGGTCATTATCTTGCTGGGAGACCCATCCACTACCCATTTTCAGTGTTCTGGCTGAGGGAAAAAGCTTTGAGTCGAGTTGATTCCAAAAAGTTCAATCTTGGTCTCATTTGACCACAGCAGATTCTCCCAATCCTTCTCTGAATCATTTAAATGTTCATTGGCATGACTGTACATGTGCCTTCTTGAGGAGGGGGACTCACTGTGTTTGGAGGAAGAAAATGCTGATCATGACCCTAAAAACACCATTCCTACAGTCAAGCACAGAGATGGAAACATGATGCTTTGGGGCTGTTTCTCTGCTAAAGGTACAGACTGAATTTGATTGGCCAATGGATAGGGCCATGTATTGTAAAGTTTTGGGTAAGAATCTTCTTCCCTCAGCCAGAACACTGAAGATGGGTTGTGGATGGGTCTTTCAGTGTGAAAATGACCCAAAACATACCGCCAAGGCAAAAAGGAGTGGCTCAAGAAGAAGCACATTAAGGTTATGGAGTGGCCTAGCCAGTCTCCAGGCCTTAAACCTACAGAAAATGTATGGAGGGAGCTAAAACTCCGAGTTGTCAAGAGACAGCCAAGAAACATTAAGGATTTAGAGAAGATCTGTAAAAATAGGGTGGACCAAAATCCCTCCTGAGATGTGTGCAAACCTGGTCACCAACTACAAGAAACGCCTGACCTCTGTTCTTGCCAACAAGGGTTTCTCCACCAAGTACTAAGTATTGTTTTGCTTGGGGATTAAATAATGTACTTATTTTACTCACTTAACTGCAATTACATTTATAACATTAGCATCATGTGTTTTTTTTTCCTGGATTTTGGGTTGATATTTTGTCTTTATCATATAAAATACACCTTTGATAAAAATTCTAGACCCTTCATTTCTTTGTAAGTGGGCAAACTTAAAAAATCTGCAGGGGATGAAATAATTTGTTTTCCCACTGTATGGCAGTTCATGGAAAGCCAGTCTCATTTTTTCATCTACTTTCTGTCCTTAAAGCAGAGCTCCACCCAAAAGGGGAAGCTCCACTTATTTGCCTCCCTGGTTTTGACAGGTACACGCTCCCACTTCCGGCTAATCTCGGCACAGCAAAGTCACCTGGAAGTTTGCCCCCCTCCTTCTCTGCTGCCGGGCCATTCACAAAGCACAGAGTGCTTTGCGCATGGACAGTAGGAAAATGGCTATGAAGCCACAATCAGAATATCATCAAAAAGTTTAATTATTTCAGTAATTCAATTCAAAAAGTGAAACTCATATATTTTATATAGATGTGTTACACACAGAGTGATATATTTCAAGCATTTCTTTCTTTTAATTTTGATGATTATGACTTACAGCTTGTGAAAACCCAGAATTATGTATCTCCGAAAATTTGAATATTACATAAAACCAATAAAAAAAATGATTTTTAATACAGAAATGTTGACTTACTGAAAAGTAGGTCTATGTACAGTATAGTATGCACTCACTACTGGGTCGGGGCTCCTTTTGCATGAATTACTGCATCAGTGTGGTGTGGTATGGAGATGATCAGCCTGTGGCACTACTGAGGTGTTATGGAAGCCCAGGTTGCTTTGATAGCGGCTTTCAGCTCATTTGCATTGTTGGGGCTGGTGTCCCACATCTTCGTCTTGACAATACCCCGCAGATTCTCTCTGTGAGTGTTTAGGTCAGGCGAGTTTGCTGGCCAATCAAGCACAATGATACAATGATACAATGATCATTAAACCAGGTATTGGTACTTTTGGCAGTGTGGGCAGGTGCCAAGTCCTGTTGGAAAATTAATCCAGCATCTCCATAAAGCTAGTTAGCAGAGGGAAGCATTAGGTGCTTTAGAATTTCCTGGTAGAGGGACTTTGGACTTGATAAAACACAGTTGACCAACACCAGCAGGTGACATGGCTCCCTAAATCATCAAGTACTGTGGAAATGTTTGCATTTCATTTGGTAAATCAAGGTCCCAGAGTCTGGAGGAAGAGTGGAGATGCATAGAATCCAAGTTGCATGAGGTACAGTGTGAAGTTTCCACTGTTAATGGTGATTTTGGAGCCACGTCATCTGCTGGTGTTGGTTTCAGACTGGGGTTTCAAGATGTGCTGCTCAAGCTCTTTTGAAGAAGCACAAAGAAAATGGGCAACGCTGAGGACCGTGGAGGCAGTGGTCAGCCAAGGAACCTTAAAGGGGTTGTAAAGGAAAAACATTTTTTTCATAATAAGCATCCTTTACCTGCAGACATTCCTCTTTTCACTTCCTCATTGTTCGTGTTTGCTCAGAAGTTGCTCTATTTTTTCTCTGTTCTGTTCACTTCCTGCTTGTCTGATTTTACTGACCACCGTGATGGGAGGCTTTACTGCGGTGGTCAGTAACGTGCTCACCCCGTCCTGGGAACTACATCCGTGCGGCAGGATGCTCTCTACGTGTTAGGCCGGGTACTCACGACCAAACATGTATGGTGAAAGCGGTCCGTCGGACCGTTTTCACCATACATGTCTGCCAGAGGGCTTCTGTACGATGGTTGTACACACCATCGTACAGAAGTCCGCGCGTAAACAATACGCGGGGCGTGTCCGCGGTGTCGCCGCGACAATGACGCGGCGACGTGGACGGCCCGCCTTTAAAATGCTTCCACGCATGCGTCGAAGTCATTCGACGCATGCGAGGGACGGCGGGCGCCTGGACATGTACGGTAGGTCTGTACTGACGACCGTACATGTCCGAGCGGGCAGAATTCCAGCGGACTGTTTTAAAACAAGTCCAGGAATATTTGTCTGCTGGGAAAAGGCCCGGCGGGCAAATGTTTGCTGGAATTCGGCCCGCTCGCGCCCACACACGACCAAACATGTCTGCTGAAACTGGCCTGCGGACCAGTTTCAGCAGACATGTTTGGTCGTGAGTACGGGGCCTTAGAGACCTCAAGGAGGTGTGAATTACTGGGCGTGCCGCAATTCATACTGGGAAATGTAGTTCTTACATGAACGAGCGCCGCAAACCAGGAAGTGAATGAGAGAACAGAAACTAGAATGCCGGAGGTGATATAGATGAAGGAATTTAATAGGTATTTACTCGTTTTTTAACAGAATCATTACACTACTCTGTCTGTCTACTTGCAGACATTAATTTTAGGCAAAAAAAATGTTTCCTTTACAACTCCTTTAATACCGCAGATAAAAGACACATGGTGCTTAATTCCCTTTGACGTTAGAAAATGTCCAAAAGTGCCATCATCACAGAACTGTCAGAAACCAGTGGGACCCAGGTACACCCATCTACTGTCTAGAGAAGTCTGGCCAGAAGTTGTCTTTGTGGAAGAATTGGGACCAAAAAGCCTTACCTCCGATGTGGAAACAAGGCTAAGTGACTCAACTATTCACGAAAAACATAGGAACTGAGATTTAAATTGGGGGTTTAGCCATTTGCCATTAAAGCCCAGAAAGGAATTCTGCCCTTAAATGAAACATAAGGGTTGCCATTGCTAAGTTCACAAGATGCTAGTTGTCTGGCTGTCATGCTGATCCTCTCACTTCAGTACTTTGAATCAGTGGCTGCGAACAAGTGTGCAGGGCTTTTCTGATTAGCAAGGCAACTTCTATGTTTCTGTTTGTGAGGTAAGATTTACTTAAAAGAAAATTGGGATATACAGTATTTTCTATTGGCTTTTTATTGCCTTCCAAGAGCCAAGCATGATGGATATATATATATATCTTTTAAAGCGGAGGTTCACACAAAAAGGCACCTTTCAGGGGGGAGGCGGGTGCAGATACCTGTCTGAGATATTTGCACCACTTCCGGGTTCTGATCCCCACAGGGAATCCAGCCTGTCATGTCACCCCCCCCACTGTTCCCAGGAGAGAGCGGGGACCAGTGACGGCGCTCCGCGATCCTCACGCATGTGTAGTAGGGAATCGGGCAGTGAAGCCGCAAGGCTTCACTTCCTAATTCCCTCACTGAGAATAGCAGCGGAAGCAGCCGAGGACCAAGCGATTGCTCAGCCTCGGCTGCTGATATCGCGGGTGTGCTGGACAGGAAAGCGTCCATTTTTTAAAAGTCAGCCGCTTCGGTATTTGTAGCTGCTGGCTTTTAAAAAAAAAAAAAAACGGCGGAACCTCCGCTTTAAGCAACCAGTGTAACCTGAAGATAGAGAATCATGGAATTACATACGTAGTAGTGCCCAATGTTTAATGTTTACAAGCTACATTTTCATTCAAATTATAATAACAAACACCAACAAAGCAATCATATTATAATACCAAACGATTCAGATACTGGAATCAATCAACAACCTGAAAACCTTTTCACTAGATTTAATTTCTCCTGTTCTTCCCAATAATTTAATTCTAGAAGCCATTATATTTTGTTAACATTGCATTACATCGAATAAGCTAGTGGATTCCTAAGGAAAATGTTGGTTTGTTTCTGAGCTCTGTGATTTTGCCCATTTTATCAGTGAAACATTTTTTAGGTATAAAAAATATAGTTTTCCACTGTTCTGCACCATTACAGCAATCTTTTATTATGAATATAAGGGAACTTTTTGCAGTACACAGTATGTTTGGTGTGTTATTTAAAATTGCTATTGTATTAAATTGCAGGCATTTCACAGATATTCGGAAACATGTTTGGGCTGATTTAGTAATATTATAAGGCTCCATTTGCATGGGTGATTATACATGCTGCATTTTCCAGTGGCAAGTATCAGCTGAAATTGACAGATGTGTGCGAATAGCTGCGGCTACTGAGTCTGTACAATGCAGTGACAGCCACGGGCGTAGGAACCGGGGGGGACGGGGGGGACGCATCCCCCCCAGGAAATAATGCAGGGGGGACATGTATGGTAAAATCCCCCCCAGATGTGACAGCGCAGTCACTAAATTGTGTGCCCGCTGGCGCCGACTCACTGGCTGCCGCGTGCGCTCCTGGCTGGCTCCCTTTCCTCCTGTGCGTCTCCTCGCCCCCCCCATGGAGGATTGATTTGGTACATTCCAGTTCCACCGACGTGCGCCGCGTGACGTCACGCCGGCGGCCGGAGGTGAGAGGTGAGAGAGGGAGGAGGGAGCGAGAGTGACTGTCGGCGTCAGAGAACAAGTCATGACTCACGAGGAGCCTGCTGCTGCGCCTGGGCCTGCCTTACTGATTACAGTAAAAACTGGTAAGAGCACCACCTGTAGTGTGTATGTACTCTCCTATGCAGTGTGCTGCCATACCGACCTATACTGCCGCTCAGGAACACCCACAGGTGTAAATGAAGGCCTTGGTGCACCAGCCACCTGTACAAGGGCTCTACTATATCAGCTCCGGCCATTTCATGACATAAGCTCTATAATAAAGCAGATAATTCATATTTAGTGACCAGAGAAAAGAGCATGCCTGATAGAAATGACTAGTCATGACACACCTCTTATCTGTAATGCCTGCAGCATGTGGAAGCTGGGAGGATAATTCTGCCTTTTGTAGTAACTTCAATGTAAACTTTTAGTATTAACATACAATCTGTGAGGAGTTACAAATGATTTTAGTTTAATAAATCCAGTCAGTCTGTGGTGCATTTTCTATGACATCATACTATCACACATACAGCATTGAAGCCATCTTCTGTCCTCTCTGTGACCACCGATGATGTAACTTGGGATACCGGTGTCTGCACCCTACTCCATTCCTGTAGATGCATGGAGTGTACACAGGGCCGGTGATCTGCCAATATGGTTCCTGTAAGAACTGCGCAGGCACCTCTATGATCAGTGCTCTCTACGGCAGCCGCATGCTTCCTCTAGCACCGGTAAAAAGTAAGAAAGTATTGTGTATTGGGGAGGAGGGAGGAGGGGGGGTGTTGGACTGAGCTGAGGACCTCAATGTTTTTTTTTTTCTTTAGTCAGAGAAGGCAAGCTCAAAATAACAAACATTTTTTTAAACTGCTATTTTTTATTTAAAAAATTATGGTCACCTCAGCCTGAGGTGACCATCATTTTTTAAATACAAAATAGCAGTTTAAAGGAGTTCTCTGACCTAAATGTTTTAACCCCCGCTGTGCCCAGGCTGTAAAAAAATAGAAAATAAACTGTCACTTACCTGCCTACGATCCCCCGTTGTTCCGATATCGCCGTCCCGTTCTCCGGTCCCGGTCTCTTCCGCTTCCTGTGTGTCGGTGACTCATAGTGCGCTCAGCCTATCAGTGGCCGCGACGGAACATTGCTGCGGCCGCTGATAGGCTGAGCGCACTATGAGTCACCGACACACAGGAAGCGGAAGGGGCCCGGGACCGGAGAACGGGACGGCGATATCGGAACAACGGGGGATCGTAGGCAGGTAAGTGACAGTTTATTTTCTATTTTTTTACAGCCCGGGCACAGCGGGGGTTAAAACTTTTAGGTCAGAGAACTCCTTTAAAAAAATGTTTGTTATTTTGAGCTTGCCTTCTCTGACTAAAGAAAAAAAAACATTAATTGCAGCCTCACTGTGCCACCAAACTCAGTCAGTGTGCCATCACATGCAGCCACTGTGCCCATCAATTGTCGCCACTGTGCTTATCACACGCAGTCACTGTACCATCACATGCAGCCACTGTGCCCATCAATTGTCGCCACTGTGCTCATCACATGCAGCCACTGTGCCATCACATGCAGCCACTGTGCCCATCAAACGTAGTAGCCACTGTGCCCATCAATTGTCGCCACTGTGCTCATCACACGCAGCCACTGTGCCATCACATGCAACCACTGTGCCATCACATGCAGCCACTGTGCCATCACATGCAGCCACTGTGCCCATCAAACGCAGCCACTGTGCCCACCAATTGTCACCACTGTGCCCAAATGCATCCACTGTGCCAATTACACACAGCCACTGTGCCCATCAAACGCAGCCACTCTTCGCATTACCCTCTCTGGATTGCTTTAATAGTTTGATTTATTGGCTTGAGATACGAATATACCTGGCGAGTAAAAATGCTGTCCCCCCCAGATTTGTAAGGGTTCCTACACCCATGGTGACAGCTAGCCTTAAGCCTCATACACACTAGTATTTTTTTTTTCATGCAACCCAGCAGGACTGAACGGAAAAAAACTGACAGCTCAGGAGGAGTAGATGTACTAACTTTCTGACGTTAGTATAGCGATCTCCCCTGCTGTTCTATTATATTCTGACAGGGGGACTGAGGGGGACCGTTGGCTGAGAGCTTTGATCAGGAGCCAATCGGCAGACCATTTTCGGTCATGCCCCTTCAACAGAAGCCGGTGTTGTGGCGAGAAATGCCCCTCGTCGAATAATGCCCACCCGGTACTGCGCAGGCACAGCACTTGCGCAGTACGGAGCCACCAAAAGTGTCCGAACATTGTAATTTAGGATCAACTGTACATGACGCCTGCGCACAAAAGACGACATTGCGCCACATGCTCCCGATGCTCGTGCAACTCTGCAAGGGCTGAATGTATTCATGATGGGAGCGTGTGAGGGGCGGATGGCAACAGAAGGGGGCGTATTTTGTAATGATGGGCAGTGATGTTAAGAGGGGGGTGGAATTTGTCACAAAATGCAAACACATCTCCTAAATAAATATATCTCTGCTATTCTTCCTACACATGTTTCCATTAACTCGTGTAGGAAGAATAGCCAAGATATATTTGTTTAGGTTATGTGTTTGAGTTTCGTGACGAATTCCGGCCCCACTTAACAGCACTCCCCATCATTATAAAATACGCCCCCTTCTGTTGCCATCTGCCCCTCACACGCTCCCATCATAAACAAGTCTGACCCTTGCAAATCTGCACAAGCATCGGGAACATATTCCAATGTTCGGCGCCTTTCGACAGCTCCGTACTATGCAAGCGCTGCGCTTGCTCAGAACAGGGCGGGCATTATTCGACAAGGGGCATTTCTCGTCAGAACACCAGCCGACTCCAGGACACACAGGCCAAATGTTGGCCATTTTCTTTAGAACCAGCCGATGCCTGCCTGACATTCATCCCATGTGTACTAGGCTTTAGTGTGAGTAGGTGTCACGGTTTCTAGATTGCCTGTCCGGGCCAGGTGTTATCATTTACCATTCGACTTTGATTTATCAGTTATTTTTGCCCAGACAGAAAAACTGGTTTGGGTGTTTGCAAAGTGCAAAACAACAAGCAACAGAATGTTGAGCGAAGAGGCAGTATACTCACCTTTCCAGCAGTCTGTGACTCCTGCCTCTCCTCAGTTTAGGGCTTAAAGTGGAGGATCACCCAAAAACGTAATTTTTAACATTAGATTGAGGCTCATTTTGTCAAGGGGAATCGGGTGTTTTTTTTTAAATCGAAGCAGTACTTACCGTTTTAAAGATAGATCTTCTCCGCCGCTTCCGGGTATGGGCTGCGGGACTGGGCGTTCCTATTTGATTGACAGGCTTCCGACAGGCTTCCGACGGTCGCATACATCGCGTCACGATTTTCCGAAAGTAGCCGAACGTCGGTGCGCAGGCGCTGTATAGAGCCGCACCGACGTTCGGCTTCTTTCGGCTACTCGTGACGCGATGTATGCGACCGTCAGAAGCCTGTCAATCAAATAGGAACGCCCAGTCCCGAAGACCATACCCGGAAGCAGCAGAGAAGATCTATCTCTAAAACGGTAAGTACTGCTTCGATTTAAAAAAAAATACCCGATTCCCCTTGACAAAATGAGCCTCAATCTAATGTTAAAAATTGTTTTTCGGGTGAACTCCCGCTTTAAATAAAAAAGGGCAAACAGGGAGGAATTTTAATGCAGAAGAGACATGCTACCTGCTTGTTCATCTTGTACAGTGAGCCATGCACACACATCTCACTGTACAAATTTGGCATTGTCAAATCTGACTAAACTCCCGCTCATCTACGGGAATGATATAATCCCAGCCTGGCCAACGAACACAGTCGGCACTTAAGACATGGAGGAAGCTGACCATCTGAAGATGGCAGTGGCTGGGTGGGGAGCTCCAGGATGCCACATTGCTGGAGCCGAGGTCAGTATAGTTCTGCTTTAAGCGCTGCAACCTCTATCAGTCTCTTTGGTATTCAACATTTCTGGAAGAGTCAGATGCCTGTGTCATCCTGTGTGCTCCTCTGTGCTCATCTGTGGTGAGATAGTGGTTGGAGGAAGGAGTCAGGGCGCACCAACACAGGAATCCAATACTCCCAGACGTGTTCAATGCTGAAGAGACTGATAGAGTGGCTGTATTGTTGGATCGATGGGGAGATAGAAGACACAGGCTGCTGGTCAGCTGAGTATACCACCTCTTCTCTTGAAGGGAAATTTTAATTTTCCTTTTTTTTAGAACCTAATAGAGTCACTTTTTGGAGTGAGAGAGAGTTGAAAGTGCACCTTAGTTTGCAAATGTCTCACATGGGGCTTAGAAGACTTCTCTAACTTCCAATTGCACATCATGCACTAAATACCTTAAAATCTGTATAAAAAGTATAAAACGTATAGGCAGGAAATAGTAACTGTAGAAAGTATCAGGTATTAAAGGATAGACTTGATAATTTTAAATATATAAATGCCAAAAATGCTTTAGCAATAAAGTTGTATTACGCATTTACATGCAATTATACAACAGGTACAAATAATAAATTATGTCAGATCATGTCAAGTATATTACAGCATAGGTATTCGCTCCACTGTTGATTTAACTTAAGTCCAGGCCTTTTGTTCAGCGGGAACATGCAGGAACGCAGTTCCGATCTCTTCAGCACTGGATTTATATACAGTAATGCCAAGGAGTGCTGGGGGATCTATTGTTGTTAGGAGATCTATTACTGCCAATGAGGGGAATCTACTGTTGCTTGGGTCAGATTTATGTTGCTGGGGGGGCAGTTGATGGGAGAGATCTGCTGTTGAGGGAAGGGTCTATTAATGCTGGCTTCTGGAAAATCTATTGTTGCTGATGGGGTCTATTGTTGCTGGGGTGGATCTAAAGTATTGTTGCTGCTGGCATTTTTTAGTGTGGGGTACATTGTTATTGGGGGTTTCTTTTGTAGCTGGTGGGGTCTATTGTTGCTGGGGAGATCTACTTTTTGGCGGTTTCTATTGTTGCTAGGGGATCTCTTGTTGTTGGGAAGATACATTTTTGCTGGGCAGATCTATTGCTGCCAGGATTGGTCTATTGTTGCTGGGGGGATCTATTGTTGCTGAAGAGGGTCTATAGTTACTGGCTGTAAAGGACCTATTTTACTGCCTTTCATTAGCAAATTCCATACAAACTACTTAGTACCAAAAAATACTTAGTTCTGTATTCTTTTAAAGGGGTGGTACTGGGAGATGGGTAGGGGGTGGAACTAAGGGACATTGCTAAGAGGTGGGCAGGGAGTGGAGACAAAGGTTGACCTAGAAGGGGGGAGTACATGCACCCATTCTTTGGGGGAAAAAAGCCCTACTTAAAGGGGTTGTAAAGGTTATGTTTTTATTTTATAAATAGTTTCCTTTAAGCTAGTGTATTTTTGGGTCACTAACCTTTTCCTTTGATTTTCCTTCTAAATGTTTTGTTTTCTTTGTCTGAAATTGTCACTTCCTGTTCCTCCTCAGTAAGCTGTTCTGGCTGACTAACCCACAGCTCGGATGATGGGGGCAAGCTTACTGAGGAGAAACAGGAAGTGAGAAATTCAGACAAAGAAAAAACATTTAGAAGGGAAATAGAAGGAAAAGGTAAGTGAACCAACAACGCACTAGCTTAAAGGAAGTCCAATAGAAACTGATTTTCAGAAATACATACAGGAATTAAGTACACAGGATAGAATAATGAGGAGGGTAGCCGAGCCAGGGGAGAAAAAAAAGGATGAAAAACCCAATGTACTGGGGGTGAGGCTGTTTTCTCAAGAACCTCCTGCTTTAGGATAGGTTTGCCTTTAAGAACATGTTGCATGCAGGTCTCAATGCTGATCAGCACCCATGTAGACCATTGACACTTCCTACAGCTCAGAACATGAGACAGCTGTAGGCAGTGTCTGTAGGCGCTTGACATTGCAAACACGAACTGCAGGCTCCTGTGAAAAATAAAAAATAATGAATGCACATTTTCTTTAAAAATAAGTGCATTTATAATTTTTCTTTTCATAAAGGTGCCTCTAAAAGTCAGCAATGGCAACTCCGATATTTCTACCCCCACATATAGGGCCTGATTCCCAAAAGAGATACGCAGACTTAACTGCTGTTCAGTCTGTGCCTAACTTTGGAAACGATTCTCAAAAGGCTTTTTCCAAAGTTAGGCAGAAAATCTGACATGTGTAAGACACTTACACGGTCAGATCTAAGGATGCAGTACCGCATCCGCCACTGGGGGCATTTCTCATTGAAATGCAGCTTTGAGTATGCAAATGAGGACTTAAGCAGATTCTCAAAGCATTTCATCATTGTGATTTCTGCGTAAGTTCCGAATTTGCTTGCGCAAAACTAGGGCTGGTTTTACAATGTGTAAAGTTAGTCACACCTTGTAAAGGCCCATTCAAGCGACGGCATTTGGTATGCATTCCTGAGGGAGAACTCCACGGCAATTTTTAAATTCAAAACGGGCATGGGTTCCCCCCCCCAGGAGCATACCAGGCCCTTAGGTCTGGTATGGGTTGTAAGGAGACCCCCCCTACGCCGAAAAATCGACGTAGGGGGTCCCCCTACAATCCATACCAGACCCGTATCCAAAGCACGCTACCCGGCCGGTCAGGAAGGGAGTGGGGACGAGCGAGCGCCCCCCCCCTCCTGAGCCGTGCCAGGCTGCATGCCCTCAACATGGGGGGGTTGGGTGCTCTGGGGCAGGGGGGCGCACTGCGGGCCCCCCCACCCCAGAGCACCCTGTCCCCATGTTGATGAGGACAGGACCTCTTCCCGACAACCCTTGCCGTTGGTTGTCGGGGTCTGCGGGCGGGGGCTTATCGGAATCTGGGAGTCCCCTCAAATAAGGGGGCCCCCAGATACCGGCCCCCCACCCTAAGTGAATGGATATGGGGTACATCGTACCCCTACCCATTCACCTGGAGGCAAAAAGTAAAAGTTAGTAAACACACAACACAAGGGTTTTTTTAAAAAAAAAAATTATTCTGCTCCGGATGCCCCCCCTGTCTTCTTTATTAGCTCTATTACCAGGGGGGGCTTCTTCTTCCACTCTCCGGGGGTCTTCTTCCGCTCTCCGGGGGGGGTTTCTTCTTCCGCTCTCCGGGGGGGGCTTCTCCGCTCTCCGGGGGTCTTCTTCTATCTTCTCCCCTCTTCCGCTGTTGACTCGGCGAACCCCGGTTCTTCTCCAGCTGTCCGGTGCCTTCTTCTTCAGCGCTGGCTGCCTGCTATCTTTGTGTGTTAGCTCAATTTCTAACAGGCAGCCGGCGCGGTCTTCTGTGACGTCAGGGTCTTCTCTTCTGTTCTTCTCCCCTCTTCCGATGTTGCCTTGTCGCCTCTTGTCGCTGTAATGATGGAAGCGCGCCTTGCATCCCATTTATATAGGCATCACCGTCCCATCATGCTCCGGTAGGTACCCACGTGGTGGGTGTACGTGGGTAGGCACCCACCACGTGGGTACCTGCCGGAGCATGATGGGACGGTGATGCCTATATAAATGGGATGCAAGGCGCGCTTCCATCATTACAGCGACAAGAGGCGACGAGGCAACATCGGAAGAGGGGAGAAGAACAGAAGAGAAGAAGGTGACGTCACAGAAGACCGCGCCGGCTGCCTGTTAGAAATTGAGCTAACACACAAAGATAGCAGGCAGCCAGCGCTGAAGAAGAAGGCACTGGACAGCTGGAGAAGAACCGGGGTTCGCCGAGTCAACAGCGGAAGAGGGGAGAAGATAGAAGAAGACCCCCGGAGAGCGGAGAAGCCCCCCCCCGGAGAGCGGAAGAAGAAACCCCCCCGGAGAGTGGAAGAAGACCCCCGGAGAGTGGAAGAAGAAGCCCCCCCTGGTAATAGAGCTAATAAAGAAGACAGGGGGGGCATCCGGAGCAGAATAATAAATTATTTTAAAAACCCTTGTGTTGTGTGTTTACTAACTTTTACTTTTTGCCTCCAGGTGAATGGGTAGGGGTACGATGTACCCCATATCCATTCACTTAGGGTGGGGGGCCGGTATCTGGGGGCCCCCTTATTTGAGGGGACTCCCAGATTCCGATAAGCCCCCGCCCGCAGACCCCGACAACCAACGGCAAGGGTTGTCGGGAAGAGGTCCTGTCCTCATCAACATGGGGACAGGGTGCTCTGGGGTGGGGGGGCCCGCAGTGCGCCCCCCTGCCCCAGAGCACCCAACCCCCCCATGTTGAGGGCATGCGGCCTGGCACGGCTCAGGAGGGGGGGTGCGCTCGCTCGTCCCCACTCCCTTCCTGACCGGCCGGGTAGCGTGCTTTGGATACGGGTCTGGTATGGATTGTAGGGGGACCCCCTACGTCGATTTTTCGGCGTGGGGGGGGGTCTCCTTACAACCCATAACAGACCTAAGGGCCTGGTATGCTCCTGGGGGGGGGAACCCATGCCGTTTTTTTCTTTGAAAATTGGCATGGAGTTCTCCCTCTCAGGAATGCATGCTGAGCGACGCTGTCATTTTTTTTTATAATTATTTGTTTTCCCGGCGCGTATATTTTTTTCATCCGTCGCAACTTTAGTGTCCCGTCGCAATTCTCAAAGCCGCCCGGCGTTAATTACGTTCGCGCGCTGCACGTCGGGAAAATGACGTCACACGCATGCGCAGTACGGCCGGCGCGGGAGCGCGCCTCATTTAAATTTTAAACGCCCCCCGGAGAGGAGGACCGCCTTGCGACGGCGGCACTTAAGTTACACGGCCTGAAATTTCTAGGTAAGTGCTTTGAAGATCGGGCACTTAGGTAGAGATTTTAAGTCAGTGTAACTTAACTGCTGAAAGTTAAGTTAGGCAGCTTTTTTGAGAATCAGGCCCATAGTTCCTTTATATAAAGAATGTACTTTGAGACAATGGTTACTCGACACAACAAGGGAAACATTTTTAGAACCTAAATAAAAATCTAGCTTCAGATGTACAAGCTTCAGATGCTTAGTAAATAGATATATTATTCCTCTGTAGCCCACTACAGAGCTGCACAACAGGTGTATGAAAAGCATCTTCTAGTCCTATTGCAATGTGTTTCCCACACAAAGCTAACTCCTTTGACATGTTATACAGACGGAGCTGCCCTGTGTGTGTACTAAGCAGACTTTCTAATTCATACAAAGCGTTATTATAACTGTGGCAAAATGCAACGCCTCCTAAATTTCTTGTTTCCTCGATGTACACATTGCAAAAGAGCCAGATCTGAATTTAGATGCATTTGTTAACCTGTATTATTATGTGTAGAAATATTGGTCTAAAAGTTGTTTCAATCATCTTCTAAGGCAAGGACCTATGCATTCTGTGCAGTCACAAAGACTAAATAGAGTTATTTTTCCCTGTCTATAATCATTCCTCCTTTTACCCAGGCAGAAAAAGTAAGTTTACTGCTGCACACAATAGCCCTCTCCAGTCTGAGGTTTGGGAGACCTGAGTGACCTAGGAAAGTTAATTAGTGGACTAACAAAGAATAAGGCAGAGTAGAATACATTGCCTCTCCTCCAGCCAAAGATGTCATCCATTAATTAGGGAAATCGTTAAGGTGGCCTTTATTGAGGCCATAGAAAATCTGCAGTTGGCGGTCGACAGTTTTGATCAGATTTGCCCCGGCTAAATAATGCTACCCTTAATGGTAAGGAGGATTTCAGGGATTGGGTTGGGGAGGGATGTGTTTCAGCAACATTACAGTTAAATAGCCGCCAATTGTGACGGCTTTGATTCTCAGGGCATACTTTGTCCATGATGTAATCTTTATTGAACCTGAGGGAGTAGGGGAGGGAGAATAGAAAAAGAGTGGGAGATAGAGAAGGAGGGAGAGTTGGAATGGTAGAAAGATGGCTGAGAGACATGGGGATAAGCAAAGGAATAAAGGCCCAGATTCACAGCCGAGATACGACGGAGTATCTCAGATACTCCGTCGTATCTCTCAGAGTATCTATGCGACTGATTCATAGAACCAGTTACGCATAGATATCCCTAAGATCCGACAGGTGTAATTGTTTTACACTGTCGGATCTTAGGATGCAATACCGCGGCCACAGCTGGGGGGAGTTTGCATCGTAAACCAGCGTTCGGGTATGCAAATTAGGAGTTACGGCGATCCACGACGGTTTTTCGCGTTCGCTACGTCGCTGCTAGTCTAGTTTCCCGTCGCAAAGTTAGTCGTCATTTTTGGTGCCTTAACTTTACACAGCACACGTATGTGCTGTATAAAGTATGGCCGTTGTTCCCGCGTCGAAATTTGAAAATTTTAGCTTCTTCCGTAAGACGTCCGGGAATACGGAAGTACGCTACGCACGTCGCCGTTCGAAAAAATTACGTCACTTCGCGCAAAATCACGGCGGGTAATTCAAAAGGGAGCATGCGCAGTAGGTCCGGCGCGGGAGCGCGCCTAATTTAAATGGCACACGCCCCTTTGAATTACGCGGGCTTACGCCGGAGGCTGCCGGCGGAAGTTTTTTCGCAAGTGCTTTGTGAATCAGGCACTTGCGATGAAAACTTGCGGCGGTGTAACGTATCTACGATACGTTACGCCGCCACACTTCTACGTGAATCTGGGCCCAAGTACTCTAGATAAAGAAGAGACATTAGCTCTTAATAAGCTGGATCGGATGGATGGATAAATGGACACACCGAGATAATGGCTTACAAAATGGTTGCTTACAATAAATGTTGAAGAAAAAGCTAAGCAGAAATGATGGTAAAAGGACTTGGGGGCTGCCATACCATGAGACATTTAGACATATGGGAACTATGCATATTCAAGGCAACAGGTAATACTGTCAAATCAAATAGTTGCACTGCACAATTAATCTGGCCTTAGTTTCTGGGCATATTGCTCCATGGTTGATATGAATTGTGGCTTAGGAATTTGGTTAAGAATTATTACTTAAGCCTCGTACACACGATCGGATTTTCCGACGGGAATTGTGTGATGACAGGCTGTTGTCGGAAAATCCGACCATTTGTATGCTCCATCCAACAATTCTTGTTGGATTTTCCGTGGACAAATGGGTGGATAGCATGCTTTAAAATTATCCACCAACAATTGTGTGTTGTCTGATTTCCCTATCGTGTGTACACAAGTCCATCGGACAAAACTCCAAAGTACAAACACGCATGCTCGGAAGCAATACTCACCATAACACAATATTAGCAGAAGTTGCCCAAAGGGTAGCGCTATAGAGCTGAAAAAACACTTAGCTTTGTGTTTGTTGGCCGACAATTCTTTGCCGTTTGTGTGCGAGACAAGTTCCTGGCCAACGCCCTTCGGACAAAAGTCCTACGCTTTGTCCGATGAAAATCCGATTTTGTGTGTACGAGGCTTAAGGGTTCAATCTCTTCTACATAAAGGCAAAGAAATAATGGCATGAGCTTTAATTACACCAACTGTGAATGGCATCTAACACTACTGGGGGATGAAAGCAGATCCAGTTGTATGATAAACTATGTAAAAATGTTGAGCTATGGGTGTTTATATGTTAATATAAAATCTCTTCTTAAATGCTTTAGCTATATACACACTTTAATGAAGAACTCTCAATCCCTTTGTTGCATCTCTTAAAGCGGAGTTCCACCCACTTTATAAACGTAATCTTAATCTATATATCAATGGCAATATTTTCCTCGATGGTCATTATTTCATGTATTTTTTTATATCAGCTTACCATGATTGTAAGCTTTTAATATCACTTCCTCCTTCGCCCACCCGCGGCTGTCTCCATAATTTCCTGCGGCGCACTGTCTCCTGGGAGCTTTGTGTCATAATTCCCAGGAGTCAGTGTGGATCGCCGCCGCTCATCATTGTGAGATTCGAAAATTGGAAATGACACGATGACAGAAGTGACACGATACAAGGCATTGCCAAACGCCATTTTAAAAGAGGGCAACCAGTGTATAGTTGTCATTGTTAGTATTTCACAACAGGTACTTCAGACGACGACGCCCCTTGTGATTGCAACCTGATTAATTTCCTGCGCTGCGAGTGTTGAATACTGCAATTGCGCGAGAACGGGCGGTACATGCTGGATATTCAGCAGCACCGAATCCAGGAAGATTATGCTTGTGGGCTTCACATGCCCACAAGCAAGATGGAAAATATAAGGTGATTTTTCTTACAAAATTGTTATTTTAGCTGTGCAATGCATAGGAATAATGCTTACCATTATTGTATCTTATTATGTAATTCTATGAATTGAAAAGAAAATTGTCCCTATGTTATTGGAACTCCGCTTTAACTAAAGGCACTTACACACGATCAGAAAATCTTCCGATGTTGACACGATGCTCTCTCCTGCTGTAATACCGTGTGCGCAATGACTTATATAGGCATAGGGCGTGGTCACCGGGTGATTCACCCGGAGACCCGCCCCCTTATGACGTCACAGTCCCGGGGCATGATGGGGCTGTGATGTCATAAGGGGGCGGGGTCGCCGGGTGACATTGTGGCAGAAGCTGTGACTTATAATTAGACTCTGGAACATGTGCACTAATCAGATACAATTTTGCTTTGCTGGTAAGACACTGTATACTGCATTGGCTAGTGTAGTGTAGACAGTTGTTTAATATTTTAACATGAATCATTTAAATCTCTCATTGATTATTTAACAATAGCCTGGATGAAGACTGATCATCAACAAACATAGTTTTAATTGTTAAGAAGAACATTTACTTCTTATTCTCTGGTTCTTGCAGTGACCACTAGGAATTAATATCATTAGATGCCGTATCAAGTTTATATCTTATGTTAATGAGTATTGTTTCTATTTAAAAAAAAAATGGTTATATTACAGTTGTGCTTATAAGTTTACATACCCTGGCAGAATTTTTAATTTCTTGGCCATTTTTCAGAGAATATCAATGATAACACAAAAACTTTTCTTTCACTCATGTTTAGTGTTTGGCTGAAACTATTTATTATCAATCAACTGTGTTTACTCTTTTTAAATCATAATGGCAACAGAAACTACCCAAATGAACCTGATCAAAAGTTTACATACCGCAGTTCTTAATATCGTATATTTCTTTTAACATCAATGACAGCTTGAAGTCTTTTGTGGTATTTGTGGATGAGGCTCTTTATCTTCTCAGATGTTAAAGCTTCCCATTCCACTTGGAAAAAAGCCTCCAGTTCCTGTACATTTTTGGCCTGTCTTGCATGAACTGTATGTTTGAGATCAACCCAGAGTGACTCAATGATATTGAGGTCAGGAGACTGAGATGGCCACTCCAGAACCTTCACTTTATTCTGCTAAAGCCAATGACAGGTGGACTTGGCCTTGTGTTTTGGATCATTGTCATGTTGGATTGTCCATGTACTTCCAATGCGCAGCATCCCGGTTGATGAATGCAAATGTTCCTCCAGTATTTTTTGATAACATACTGCATTCATCTTGCCAACAATTTTGACCAAATTTCCTGTGCCTTTGTAGTTCACACATCCCCAAAACATCAGTGATCCACCTCCGTGTTTTACAGTAGGAAAGTTGTACCTTTCATCATAGGCCTTGTTGACGCCTCTCAGTTTTGGGCTCATCGCTCCAAATGACTTTGTGCCGGAAAGTTTCTGTTGGCATTATGATTTAAAAAGAGTAAACACAGTTGATTGATAATAAACGGCTTCAGCCAAACACTAACCATGAGTGAAAGAAAAGTTTTTGTGTTATCATTCATATTCTCTGAAATATGGCCAAGAAATCATAAATTCTGCCAAACCTATGAGCATAACTGTATATACACATTTATGTTTAAATAATCACAGTGCTGCTGAAACTACAAAGGCAAGTTCTAATATATGGCAAAACCACAGTCAAAAAGTTCAACAGTCTACAATGTTGTAATAAATCATGTCCCTAAGTTATACTGGCGCATGAAGCCTCGTACACACGACCGATGAACTCGAAGCACATCGTCGAGTTCCTTGTTAGGCTGTCGAGGAACTCGACAAGGCAAGTTTCTCCATTCCCGTCGAGGAAATAGAGAACTTGCTCTCTTTTTGGCTCGTCGAGTTTCTTGAGTTCTCGAGCTTCTCGAGTTCCTTGCCGAAAATGTACACACGACCGGTTTCCTCGGCAAAAAAATATCTCCCAGCAAGTTTCTTGCTGGTTTTTGCCAAGAAACTCGGTCGTGTGTACGAGGCCTCACATTAATGTATTTTTAGCTTTGGATAGAATGAAGAAAGATAAGAACCCCTGTCTGTTTTTTTTTTGTTTTTTTTTTATTATTGAGCACTCTGTTAGAGGAATTTTTCCTCACAATCTGTCCAGGTGAACAACAGATAGGAAGTGGGGAAAAATGTGCCACAAAAATAAAATATCTCACAGTTGATCTGTAGTTCTGTCTGGTAAAACGTTGTCAGCAGAACAAAACGTGAAGTTAAATCTCTCCAATGAAGAAACATACTTATTTCCAATACAATGCCCCAGGTAAATTTGATCTAATTTGGTCACACTGGCTAGGTGTTGCAATATTTAACCACTATTTAAATTTGTAAGAACAATTGCCCTATGACCTCAACTTTCTGGGTGTCTGTTTTCACTATATGGTTTGCATAGTGTTGTAATACAGATTATATGATTATGCAGCCTTTTCCTGTTGAAATTTGATGTGTGTTTTTGTACTTACGCTATACCAAAAACTTTGATAATTAAAAGGGTTTTGGCTGGATGCACACTTTAAATTACTTTTAGATTTATTTATTTTGAAGCAGATCTGTAATGACAGATTGGCTTCACAACATTAAAATAAATTAAATGGTATTTATTGTGGGAAAATAGTTTTATTTCCTTTTATTAACTTTCAATTCGAATTTATTTAAAATGGCTACACTTCTGCTTAAAAAGCAAAAAAAAGACAAAAGCATGGACAAAAAAATACATACCCATGAAATATTAGCATTTAATAAATGCTTGCACAGACACAATCATGTGAAAATAAAGTTGCTAGGAATATATAGTTACAGTACTTGTGTTCAATTTTATTTTGAGGTTGATTATGCCATTGGTCAGCTGCTGTCCTGTCCATAGCAGCCTTTTTTGAATTTTTATTTTTTTACAGCTAAATTCTCTTTGAAATGCGCTTTGGTTTTCAAAAGGACAGTATTTTGAGATTACAGTATATGTATATTTTTTATTGTGTTTCAAAAGGACCCAAATTAAGTTAAACTGATTTTTTTTTCTTCTGCTGCAAGGTTGCTCTTTAACAAGAAGTGGTTTTATGGTTACTGAACACAAGAACAATTTCCAAAATGCTGACAAACATTTTGTAAGTTTAATAATTTAGCTTAGATTACAAAATATTCAGCTTTACTCAAATTAGATGATGCAAAAATGAGTACACCCCACAACAAAAACTACTACATCCAGTATAATGTATGACCTCAAAAAATGGCCAGATCAAAAAAAAAAAAAAGAAATCACCTCCAATAGACTTCAGTGGGGTTTGCTTTTAACCCCCTGGCGGTATTCCTGAGTCTGGCTCGGGGTAAGATTTCAATACCAAAAGCGGTATCCCCGAGCCAGACTCGGGGCCACCTCGCAGCATCCACAGGCACAAATTACTTACCTTGTCCCTGGATCCTGCAAAACATCCCCACTGTGTGAGCAAGCGGCGTCCTCGCAGTGTCCCCGTGTGCCGCCGATCTCCGTTCCCTGCGACGTTACGACGCACGGGGGCGGAGAACGGCGCCAAATTAAAAAAAGGAAATAAACACAATACATACAGTATACTGTAATCTTACAGATTACAGTACTGTATGTAAAAAATACACACCCCTTAGTCCCTAGTGGTCTGCCCAGTGTCCTACATGTTCTTTTATATAATAAAAACTGTTCTTTCTGCCTGCAAACTGTAGATTGTCCATAGCAACTAAAAGTGTCCCTTTATGTCAAAAGTGATTTTAGAGCAGCTAGAAAACAGCGATAATAAATTATAATCACTTGCAGAATTGAGCGATAGCGATTTGTGGGGGAAATTCGTCATAAAAAAATAAAAGTAATGACAGCGACAATTCTGCAACTGAGCAAATTTCAGTGTTTTTGATTTGATTACATTATTTAATACATTATTATTTGTTATAATTATTTATAGTTATTTATTATATTATAATTTATGATTTTGTTTTTCAAACTCTATCATACCCGAGATGTCTACTAGACTCTTGTTTGGACAGATTTAAGTGAGTTATTCCTAAGAATTACAGGCCTACAATGTAAAACGCCAAATTTTCATGCAAAATAATTGTACCGCTTTCAGCACCTAAAACCAGAAAGAATAATGCCGCCAGGGAGGTTAAGCTGGAGTATCACAATATTTAAGCAGGATTCCGCAAAACTCACCTTTAGATCTAACCTGGGCAGATTCGCTCAACACTAAAAGTAGCCAGAATAAAACAAATGGTTTTCATGTAAAGCTAGTTACAGTACACAATTCAAAAACATTTAGCAGGAGCCTCTACAGTTATGAAATGGTCATTATTCCATTTCATATTTAAATCACTCTAAACAGGTATTTTCAAGGGTTGTGATCAGTATTTACATTGACTTCTCTGACATGTTTATATTCCGGCATCAACTTTTCTAGCATACATAAATCAGTGGCATTTCTAAATTGGAAATTTTAAAAAAGCTGTCTGGAATAGCATAGTACTAGCATTTTTTTGTCAAATCACAAGGAATTTGTTTTCAATTGCTCCAGTTTCCTTCTCTGGATTATGTAAAAACACCATTCCTTTTTTTCCCTGTATTTCTGAGCTTACATTTATTTGGTAAAACATGCAGTTTTAACTCAGTTGAAGGTTAAATTGCATGAAAACCATGCCCAACCCCTCACATACAACACCAACGTTTGAAACTTAATTAGGAAAAATTAGACTCACACTCAGAGCTTGGCAGACATTGACTTTAACAGGGCTTGGCAGAATCAATGCCTTTAAAATGTTCATCCTCCCACAACTATATTGCAAATAGACTCTTCTCATATACATTCCTTCAGCTTTCTTCACACACGCGTTCTCTAATAAGGTCCCTCTTCATCTGGAGCAATAAACAACCCAGAATAGGTAATTCTCTTCTCACATTGCCAAGCAATACAATGGTATCAGCTTACTGGATGTAGACACATACTATAAGGCTCCATACACACGAGAGGATTTATCCGCAGATACGGTCCAGCGGACCGTATCCGCGGATAAATCCTCTCGAGGATTTCAGCAGATTTCTATGCGATGGCGTGTACACACCATCGCATTGAAATCCGCGCTGAAATCCTCTGGCGATGACGTGTCGCGCCGTCGCCGCTATTATGACGCGGCGACGGGCGCGACGCTGTCATATAAGGAGTTCCACGCATGCGTCAAATCATTACGACGCGTGCGGGGAATCCCTTTGGACGGATGGATCCGGTGAGTCTGTACAGACGAGCGGATCCATCCGTGGGATCCGATTCCAGCAGATAGATATTCTGTGCATGTCGACAAATATTTATCTGCTGGAATTCGGAAATATCCGCGGATAAATATCCGCCGGAGTGTACACACCATAGAATCTATCCGCAGAAACCCATTCGATGGGATTTATCTGCGGATAGATTCTATCGTGTGTACGGGGCCTAAGACGCTGCATCTGTCACATAGTGTATCTTAGTGCATAGCCAATCACTGGATACAAGTGAATCAGGACAGCTCTCCAACACCGCTATCTATTCTGGTGTGGCTTCCATCAAGCAACTGGCAGGACCTCAAGTCCCACCCAACCATTGGAGCGTTTCTGCACACTGAACATTCCCATCACCAGGGATTAATCCCCATCCACCTTAATCCCAGGTTAAGGTCACTCTGATTTTCCTTTGAGCCTGGAAAGCAAACACCTTTGACACCTCATTGAGGTAGGTACATTCAGGGCTTTCTTAATGAGAGGGCACACCTGGGCACTGCACAGGGGTCCCAGCTGCATGGGAGGCCCCTGCACTTTCCCCAAAGCAGCTGGTTCTTGAGCCCACGCTGCCCCGAAATTGGGGGCCCCATGGTGGCACTGAGAGTGATAGATACACAGGGGAGGCAGTCTGCCTCCTACCTACTTGATGTCTGTTTACCTGCACTGTCATTGTTGTAGGGGCCCCAGAGCATTTCTTTGCCCAGGGGCCCATGATGTTATTAAGATGGCCCTGGGTACATTTAGAGTTATGCATTTAATGACACAAACATACTGGCTTGACCACTTGACCATACAAAACATGTTCTCACCTGCCCCCTACTCCAGGCCCACTGGTAGCTTTTTCGGTCTTGCACTTTCTGAAGT
The DNA here is from genome assembly GCF_905171775.1 of Rana temporaria. Taxonomy (NCBI): domain Eukaryota; kingdom Metazoa; phylum Chordata; class Amphibia; order Anura; family Ranidae; genus Rana; species Rana temporaria. The sequence goes on along the minus strand of NC_053492.1, from coordinate 262,446,845 downwards.
CACTGCCAAACAGAGTCCACTACATTAGACCCTTATCAATTTTTGAGTCACTGCGTCTTGAGGGTAGGACCCTGCCACATCTACTAATATATATTTATAAGTCCTAGTCACTCCTACTGAAAACTTTACCCCACCATACATTCAGAATTGGGAAGCTGAACTGCAAAATATGCGAAAATACACAGCTATTAAACTGATGCATGGGGCATTCATCTCTAATAGGTTTCAAGAACAGGGATACAAACTCTCAACCCATTGGTAAAACGTGCCCGCTGTCCTTCAAAAAAGTATTTCACAGGTCCACAGGTGCTGCAAAGACCCACAGCTCAGGTGGGAGAATCTGTCCACAGGACAACTATTAGTGGTGCACTCCACAAATCTGGCATTTATGGAAGAGTGGCAAGAAGAAAGACATTATTGAAAGAAAGCACTAAGAAGTCCCATTTGCAGTTTGCGAGAAGCCATGTGGGGGACACAGCAAACATGTGGAAGAAGGTGCTCTGGTGAGATGAGACGAAAAATTATCTTTTTGGCCCTAAAGAAAAACGCTATGTGTGGCAGAAAACTCAGGCCTCGTACACAGGCCGAGGAAACCGGTCGTGTGTACATTTTTCGACAAGGAAACTGTCGAGGAACTCGTCGAGCCAAAAAGAGAGCATGTTCTCTTTTTCCTCGATGGGAATGGAGAAAATTGGCACGTCGAGTTCCTCAACAGCCTAACAAGAAACTCGACGAGCAAAACGATGTGTTTCGCCCGTCGAGTTCTTCGGTCGTGTGTACGAGGCTTCACACTGCACATCACCCTGAACACACCATCACCACCATGAAACATGGTGGTGGCAGCATCATGTTGTGAGGATGCTTTTCTTTAGCAGGGACAGGGAAGCTGGTCAGAGTTGATGGGAAGATGGATGGAGCCAAATACAGGACACTCTTAGAAGAAAACCTGTTAGAGTCTGTAAAAGACTTGAGACTGAGGCAGAGGTTCATCTTTCAGCAGGACAACAACCCTAAACATACAGCCAGAGCTACAATGGAATGGTTTAGATAAAAGCATATTCATGTGTTATAATGGCCTAGTCAATGTCCAGACCAAAATCCAATTGAGAATCGGTGGCAAGACTTGAAATCACTACCATCTGATTGGACGCTGAAGGGTCAATGCAATAAAACAGAGGCAAACGAGATATGTATAAAAACACACACAATCAAATAGCCTAATACATCGCTAACATTAATACATCGCATAGGAATAATGGTTTTAAAATCCATGCTCCGACAACCACAATATACTGTAATACGCTTAAAAATACTCTTAAAAATACTCAAGTGGGACATGTACACTGAGAACAATGTGGCGAAAATAGATACGACTTTTCAGGGCAGCACAGTGGTGTAATGGCTAGCACTTTCACCCAGCAGCAAAAGGGTCGACACCATGACACCATCTGCCCGGAGTTTGCTTGCTCTCCCTGTGTCTAAATTATTAATATAAACGGATGGGCGAAAAAAAAATAGTAGTGATAATAACTCTAGAGTCCCTATCATATCCAAGCATGTAGTGTTGTAATATATGACAGGACACAACACCCAATATATTGGAGGATCAATATTAGGGATAAAAAAGTATATCAATATTAATACATTTTTACTGAAATTCTATATATGCATAGATAAATTAATAATAATGCATAAAGAATTAAAAAATACATCTAATGCCCTGTACACACGATCGGTCAATCCGATGAGAACGGTCTGATGGATTTTTCCATCAGTTAACTGATGAAGCTGACTGATGGTCAGTCGTGCCTACACACCATCGGTTAAAAAACCGATCGTGTCAGAACGCGGTCACGTAAACCATGTACGATGGCACCATAAAGGGGAAGTTCAAATCCAATGGCGCCACCCTTGGGGCTGCTTTAGCTGATTTTGTGTTAGTAAAAGACGTTTCGCGCTGTTCTGTCTGTTACAGCGTGATGAATGTGCTATCTCCATAACGAACGCTAGTTTTACAAGAACGAGCGCTCCCGTCCCCTAATTTAGTCTGAGCATGCGTGGAGTTTTAACCGATGGACGTGCCTACAAACAATCGTTTTTTTTTCTATCGGTTAGGTATCCATCAGAAAATTTTAAAACAAGTTTCACATTTTTGAACCGATGGATAAATAACCGATGGGGCCTACACACGATCGGTTTGGTCTAAAAAAAACGGTCCATCAGACCGTTCTCATCGGATTGACCGATCGTGTGGATGCGGCATTATACTTCCAAAAACCAACAAGGAGAAAAACACATGTATTAAAACACATATAATAAAATATGTTCAAAAACTCATAAAAAGTAGGAGGAACAACTGAGATGGAAGAGATTCAGCTTCAAGATAAAAATATATAAAATATAATGAAATATTGTAGGAAAACATATATCTAAAATTATATACATAAAATATATATATATAAAAGTACATATAGGTATATATAAAACTAGTAAGGAGGGGTAAATTAATAATCACTAATAAAACAGTCTAGATCCACGTTTAACCCTTTAGGTAAAAGGGTATCAACTAAAAATATCCACTGAGTTTCCCGTTTGGAGAGTTCTCTTACTAGGTTTGATCCCCTCCAAAAGGGTTTTAGGTGATCAATACTCCAAAAAATTAATCCTGACGGGTCCTGGTTGTGGTGGTCCTTAAAACCAATTTTTATATTGGCTATGTGTTCGGCAATCCGTATCCTCAGCAGTCTCTTAGTACTGCCAATGTAAATCAGTCCACATGGGTATTTTAGAGCATATACCACATATGACGTGTTGCATGTGATAAATTCTTTAATTCTGAATTCTTTGGTATTCGCAGTGGATGTGAATTTATCAAGTGCTCTTAAAGGTTTTCTTACTTCCCTACATGCTCGACATTTCCTACAGGCATAAAAGCCATCTTTGTACCAAATGGAAGGGGGTCGGCAATGGGGGTCAATAACTTTCTTGACAATCTTATCTGCATAACTGGGTGCCCGTCTGTAAATAAAACCAGGTTTATTGGGTAATACAGACTTGAGTACCTTATCCATGAGTAGGACATGCCAGTGGTTACTGAAAATCTTCTCAACCTCCTTGTATTGTGAGTTGAAACCAGAAATGAAGCTCCATTCTTGATTGTTAGAGCTAGGGGGGCGCGTGGATTCACTTAGGAGGTCTTCTCTTGGAATGATAGCAATATTATCAATAATGAGGTCAAGGGCCTCTTGCCAACACAATCAGTATGAAATTAAATCAGCACAATCAATATACCATACTGTATATAGTAATAAAAGTCCCATTTAGGTGCATATAAAAAATGACAAATAGTTGGTACATATTCGTGAACAAAGATGAAGTGATATCAGTAACGTATTCCACCACCACATACAATGTGCCAACACCACACAGAATGCACGCTTACCATAGGGCAAGCAAGGTGAGCTTGCGGATAAAAAACCCAGCCAGGGCCTTTATCCAGGGGATTTCTGAAGTGGCAGCGTCGGATGGTCAGAATGGAGGAAGAGATGTATACAGCGGATGGCTAGATTATCTGGATTGTTCAGGTCTCATAGGAAGTGATCGAATGTTACCAAGAAAGGAAAAAGGAACTCACCATAGTGTAAATCCGATATAAAATGGCATTTATTATGGTAAAAAACACACTTACAGCAGTAAGATGAATAACAGCAACAAATAGCCGGTCGGCTTGCAAACGCCCGCCCGCTCAGACAAACAAACGCAATGATGTCAGCACGCCAACTCCTGTCACGTCGTCTTAGGGCACTATTTCTAACTATGCATTTCTCCTTTTTTCAGATTCAATATGTAGAGCATCCAGGAAGTGAAAATCAAACACAGCAACTGCCCGCATCTCTCCCTTACTGAACTCAAAACTTTTGAGACTAAAATATAAAGAAAGATCCGAAACTCCATTCTCCGAAGCTCTGTTCAAAGGATAAGCATATCTAGCCAGCTCCTTTGCAACAGGCATCCACTGACTATCTCTGGCCCAGGTAGGCAGGGTGCACTCCTCCCCCAGGACACCAGAAATGTTGGCAGCCTTACTCATCCTAAACAGTGTACGCAGCATTTCCTCTCCAGCACAATCAACAAAACACACCACAGAAAACAGGTCTGCTTCAGTTGAGCTTTAGCGCAATCCCAGACGAGCCCCCAAATGTTTATCTTGCGTCTTTTTTAAAGGTTCTTACGGTAAAAGCCACGGAAGCTTAGACTTTCAGTAGTGTATCAATTATTTTACTAAATAGAAAAGCCACACATACAACTAAATAAAAACACAATTCATAGTTACAAAATATGCCTACAACATGCACAAGCCAATTATCCTTTCTAGCAAAAAAATCATGTAAAATATGTATGCAATAAGTAAACCAAACAGTTATTCTACTTAGAGATAGAATCAAGATGTAATGTCCTTCATCGTTCTTTTCCCAGAGTCCAACTCAAACTGTCTCCAACATTCTCCAGCTTCAAGCAGGCGTGTTTTACCTCTGTCTTCCAAAACCACTCTGCTTTTTCTGACCGTGTGCTTCTTTCAAACCCTAATCCCCTCCCCCTAACATTCTCTACCTCATATCCTGTAAAGAGCTTCCTCTGAGACCAGTCAAGCTGGTACATTTGCATATCAATAGGGGGAGACTTAGATTATTTTTAAATACATGGCCTTAAAAATCTAACTATGCTATACTAACCAACCAGTGGCATCGCTAGGGGGGCAGGGGATGTGGCCCTCTCCCGGGTGACACCTGCCAGTGGGATGATACCTGTGAGTAGCGGCACCGCTAACATCACCAGCTGCCCTACACTGATCTGTGCCTAATGAGTCTCGCAGCTGTGTCCCACAGCGGAGCAGACCAAAGCCACCTTCCGCGCCTCTCTTTTTACATTCACATAGGAGGAGGAGAAGCCTGAGAGACACACACTGCTGTGTATATTAGTTTGTGCTCTTCTGAGGTCTGTACACTTTACTATATGTAGATGGACATGTGGGGGTGCCTTGGGAGGGGAGAGGGGGGTCTATACTGATGGAAGGGGTCTGCACTGATGGGGTCTATACTGATAGAGGGGGTGTCTATACTGAAGGGGGTGTCTATACTGATGGGGTGGTCTGCACTGAGGGGGTCTATACTGAAGGGGCTCTGTACTGAGGGGGGTCTGCACTGAGGGGGGTCTATACTGATGTGGGTGTCTATACTGATGGAGGGGTCTGCACTGAGAGGGGGTGTCTATACTCACGGGGGTCTGCACTGAGGGGGTGTCTATACTGATGGGGGGTCTGCACTGAGGGGGGTGTCTATACTGAGGGAGGGGGTCTGTATTTAGGGATGGGGTCTGTACTGATTGAGGGGGTGTCTATACTGATGGGGGGTCTGCAACGAGGGGGGTCTATACATAATGGAGGGGGGTCTGTACTGAGGGAGGGGGTCAGTACTTAGTGGGGAAGGGTCTATACTGAGGAAAGGTAGTCTGTACTTAGTGAGGTGGGTCTGTACTGAGGGAGAGGTCCATACTGATGGAGGGGGTATATACTAAGGTTTGAGGTCTATACTAAAGGAAGGGGGTCTTTACTGTGGAGGGAGGTCTATACTGATTGAGGGGGTTCTGTACTGAAGGAGGGGGTCTGTGCTTAGTGGGGGGTCTAAACTGAGGAAGGGGGGTCTGTACTTAGTGAGGGGGTCTGTACTGAGGGAGGGGGATCTATACTGTGGGAGGGGATCTGTACTTAGTGGGGCGTGTCTATACTGAGAGAGGGGGGTCTGTACTGAGGTGGGGAGGTCTTTACTGAGGGGGGACTATAGTTGGTGGAGGGCGGTGAGACACAATTTTTTTTTGGCACCGGGTGACATCATCCCTAGTGACACCACTGTAACTAACAAATATATATATGCTAAAAAAACACCTAAATATCCATAGCAACACAACAGGGTACCCGATGTCCTCCGGCACCCGCCAATCGTCAGGCAGAGAGCCAGAACTGCAAAACTGCAAACTGCAAACTGCAAAAATGTAAACATAGCAGATCACCTTTCTGACATGAGGAAAGGGATGGAAAGGGATGGAGTTTATGTCCCTGCAAAGCAGGGAATAAATTCCATCTCTTCCCCTAGTAAAAGCACCTCACACACTAAAACACTGGCTAGGCACACAGTTAACCCTTTGATCGCCCCTGATGTTAACCCCTTCCCACCCAGTGTCATTAGTATAGTGACAGTGCATATTTTTTTCGCACAGAATACTGTATTAGTGTCACTGGTCCACAAAAAGTGTCAAGAATGTCCGCCGTAATATCGCAGTCCCTCTATAAGTCACTAATGGCTGCATTTTCTAGTAAAAAAATATCTCCTAGTTTGTAGACACAATAACTTTTGCAAAAATCAATCAATATACGCTCATTGGGATTTTTTACCCAAAAAATTTAGCAGAATACACATTGGCCTAAATTTATGAAGAAAGTTTTATTTTTTTATTGTATAGCAGAAAGTAAAAAATATTGTTTTTTTTCAAAATTGTCAGTCTTTTTTTGTTTATAGCGCAAAAATAATAAACACAGAGGTGATCAAAAACGACCAAAAGCTCTATTTGTGGGAAAAAGGACATGCATTTTATTTGGGTACAGTGTTGCATGACAGCACAATTGTCAGTTAAAGTAATGCAGTGCCGTATCACAAAAAATGGCCTGGTCGTGAAGGGTGTTAAATCATCCGGAGGTTAAACATTATAAATGCTGGAAATTCAACAACAAGGAAATGTGGTTTGTAAAACCACTCAGTAAAGATGGTCATACACTAGTAGATTTTCAAACAAAGGTTTGTTACAAACATTTGTAGGAAAATTCTCATCAGTACAGGAATGTAGTTTAAAGGTATATCAGATAACATCGGTTTTTAAAATTTGATTTTGAAGTGAAGGAACTTTCCCAAATGAAACCCACATACACTGTAAAGTTATTTTGTTTGTACTTTTATGTATGAAAATTAAATACAAATTACAATCTCAAAAAAAAAAATCATAAAGAAAATCTTAGGAATTTACACAAATTCTACTTGTGTATGGCCAGTTTAACTTTTTCCTATCTTGGCTGTTCCTGAAGCAAGAGATGCTGGAGATGCGTCTCTGTCTTTTTTAACAGTATTAAAACAGCATATGCTAAAACCAATTCCAAACCCATACGATTTAGGGATACCTGCTAGGTGTAAAACAGATATAATATTTTTAATTACCGTATTTATCGGGGTAAAGCACGCACCGCCATATAGCGCGCACCCCAAACCTAGAAGGGAAAAAAAAATACTTACAGTTTCAATGCCCCTCGTCGGTGTCTTGCCCGGCGTCCATCGGTGGCCCTGTCCGGTCCGGTGTCCGTCTGCGGCCTTGGTGGTGTCCTCCCTGCTTCTCCTCTCACTTTTTTGATCGATCAAAATTATTTTGATCGGTACTCACCTCTCCGCCGGCTTCCGGGTCGTCAGGGAGTTCCGTTGGAGATCCGGTGACATCACGGACACTGGCGGGGTTTGCTGTGTCCATCTGAAGGTCTTATTTGCTGTGCCTTCATATCTGCATGCCGGCGGGACCTTACTATCTGCCACACGCAAGGGCTGTTACACTTCCCTCTATCACTTTCCTCTATAAATCTGGGATTCTACAACCATCCACTGGGAGTTGTCATAGTTCCCTTCACAGGACATCTACATGCCAACGGACTGATGTTAACCTCTCCTCATCTGAATTCAGCAGTGGTATCGTTTACACATTTTTATACCAGTATCATACTTAGATACATGTTTTTATGACTGGTTTTGCTACCGTTTGGTATTACTTGCACCCAGAGCTTTTTTTCTCAGAAAATAGGTGCAGGAACTCAACCACGACCCCGTTTAGATTTCACAAACAGTAGAAGGGTCTTAAAGGGGCATTAAATACCAGGATTGCATTACATACAGAGTGTAGAAATCAGGGGGCGTTACACACAGAGTGCAGAGCTGTGACTCGTACACACAGAAACCAGACTTCTGTGTTTACAAGTGATTGTGGTGAGCGGGCACCAAAGGGTCTGAGCCAGAAGTGGTGGAACTGAGTTCCCCCAAGTTACCCCTGAAAAAAAGCCCTGCTTGCACCATTTTTACAGTTTATGTAGCTACATCGATTTTATCTCCAATGCAATATTTATTTTGTTACCTACTTGAAGACTATAAAAGTTTTAATGCTATTCCCATCGAACGCTGCCTTTGTGTGTTTTTTGTATCCTGCTATCCATTTTTCCATTGGTTGGTAGCTGCACTGAGAATCGGCCTGCAAGGAGATCAGCTAAAAGTAGTTGGATCTGTATGTGCGTTATAATTAATCGAAATTAGTCGAATTAAAAAAAAAATTGATTAATCAAACACTAAAATTGTAATCAGTAACAGCCGTAATATATATATATATATATATATATATATATATATATATATATATATATATATATATATATATATGCATACACTATATTGTGTATATATATATATATATGATATATTATGTTAACTTTCTTTTTGTTACAGAACAATAATATAGTGTTTAAAAACAATAACACAGACTAATATAAATCAGAGATCATTTTTGCTAAATGATACAATTTACCGCTATGCAGGTGGATTTATTCATCTCAGTACTAGGCAATGAGGAATACAGTTGGCTTATATTTGCTCTATAAGTGACAAGTCAATCAATCAGTGCCCTCCTTCGTTACGCATGGTGCTTGTTTCTCCTTTTCAGGAAGAAAAAGTAAAAAAAGAGAAAAGAGACATTTTCTTTCACACGAGCCCCTCAGAATTACAGTTCATGAACTATTCAGTAAACTGACCGGCCTGAGTCTTCCCTTCAACGGCCTAATCAAAGGGGAGGATCTATGTGTTTTGTTGCTTGTCAAAAACAATCAGTACTCGGCCCATTACATTTGCAGCACGTCGTTCTTTAATTGGTGTAACACACTGGGAGCTGAAAAGAAGAAAGTCCCACAAAAGGGCCCAAGTGAATGAACCCTGACTCACACAAAAATACTCTTCAGAAGTTCAGAGCTGGACACTAACAAGGATGTATAGAGTTAGCTTGAAAAGGGGTTAAGTTCAGCAATGTGCTACCTTGAAGACCCTCTGCGCAAAGCAATGATAGCATTGACAGCTTCCAAAATAGTCTTTGGCATGAAAGGTGACCCCTCACGTACACTCAAAATAATGATCATATCATGTTTTACGCAGAAACAGGTGTAAGATTAGGATTCTCATGTTAAGAATGGAAAAAAATAATGTATTTTAATGTATGCACATAAGAAGGTGAGCATATACAAAACATCAGCATAGTTGATAGCCAACTCTCCTGTGTTATATTTTTTGTAGAAAATCAATGACAAATCCACTCTAGTAAATGTTTCACTTTTTTGGGACTTTCATATTTAAGATTTTTATATATATATTTATATACATATATATATATATATATATATATATATATATATATATATATATATATATATATATATATATATATATATATATATATATATATATATATATAAATTGGCATTAACAATTTTGAATATTTTATAGCATATTTATTTATTTATTTATTTTTAAACATGTTTGCATTTGACAGGCTGTTATACTGGACAAAGGCATTGTAGAGGTCCCCAGATGCTAGAGTGAGGATGATTTAATGGTTGAAAAGGTAAAGTAATGTGATTTGAAGCACCAGACTCAGTAGGAGGAGTAGTGGAGCCTTTGCCCTGACAGGATTGATTAGTGTGATCTGCATGGAATAATTAAAAAGAAATCTAGTGTCACAAAGTTCCAGGGAGTGACCTGCTTTTTTTTTCTGAGCCACACACTTAGCCAGTCAGTTTGGGTTTACTATGTCACATGAGTTTTTATTCAGCCTTTAATTCACTAGAGCTGAAGAAGTCAGATTCCAGCATTCTGCATTAGTATTTGGTGCCCATGCTTTCGCTCCTAATTTCACAAATGAAAAAATGAAAAACAATCACATTTTCACACGGAACTCATTACATGGAACTTGGACTATTACCAAGGAATAAAAAGAACATAAAAATACTAATTGGCATTTAGATAACATAAATTGATAATAATTCATAGAGAACAGAACAGACTACCCGTTAAAGAGGCAAACATAACAGTAGTAAAATCATGGAGGTATTACAAGACCCATGTTGTTGTTCACATAATCTAGATGTATTCGTCTTCAACATTCTATGATTTATTCCTACTCACAAAAAACATTTGAATCCAGTGTGATGCCTCGTACACACGACCGGTTTTCCCGGCAGCAAAACTACCATGAGAGCTTTTGGCCGGGAATCCCGGCCGTGTGTATGCTCCATCGCAGTTTTCCTGACAGGAAAACCGGCAGGAATCCCGGCGGGAAAAAAGAGAACATGTTCTCTTTTTTTTCCGCCAGGTTACCCATCGTTTTTTAAGCTGGCAATTTCCCTACGGGGACAACCTGCGCTGGAGCATGGCAGTTCTCATGGCAATTTTCCTGTCGGAAACCCGGCTGTGTGTAGGGGAAAAAAGCTACCGAGCAGGCTCTCGGTTTTCCCCTTGGTTTTCCTGGTGGACCTTTTACCGCCAGGAAAATCGATCGCCTGTAAAAGGCATAAGAAATACTTTAAGGCGCGGTTCACACTTGTGCAATGCCAGACATCATATGTGATTCGCACCGCATTGCTGTGCATATCACATGCAATACCTGTGCGATGCGAATTCAGCCATACAAATTGTATGACTGAAATAGCATTGCAATCGCACCAAAATGGGGCAGGACCCTTTTTTTGCTTTTGCAGAGGGCAGTGTGAACTGCTTGTGAATCATGTGCAACGCGGGGACCCGCACAGGAATCGCGCTGGTTCCCGCATCGCATATATGTGAACCGGTATTAGAGGGTTAGTTCACCATTACAAAAAAAACTGCCTGTGCAGGTAAGGGATGTTTGTAGATAAAAACAAACTGTGCAGCTCTGACTAAAGTTAAATAACGCCCTTGCTATAGGTGTAGTCCATTTACATACCTCCCAAAGCTTTACAGGAATACTCCCAGGACATTGCTAGAATGTTGCTATGTGAGGCCTAGTCGATACTGGTCATTTCCACCATCACAACAATGAGCTTTTTCATGTGGGGATTGGTGGAATAATATATATTTTTTAACATTTCAATTTGAGTGCTACCCTTGTAGGAGCCACTGAATAAGATGGGACCTCTGTCCTTTGCCTTGAGCTTCCTAAGGGCCTCAGCCTCTCTGACACACCAGGTTTAGTGTAAAAGCAAACATAGTGAAGCACAGCAAATGATTCCGATTACAAAAAAATAGTGCTGTATCAAAAGCAGGCACCACACCAGTTAGCAAAAGTAATCTTAATTATTTATCACCCAAACTTGCCGTTATGTGCTAAGACAGGGGTGCCCAACCTTTTGAAAAGCGAGGGCCACTTAAGCGACTTGGTAACCGGTCGCGGGCCACACTGAGCGGAGCGGGTGGATGGCATCTCCATGTCTGCTCTGCATATGCTGAGCGGACACGGACACAGCCCACTATACTGGGATTAGAGGTAGGACACAAGTCAGTTTATGTCTGCCACTACTTTGATGTGAATAGAGGGTCCAATTGGTCAATTCACATACAATTCACACTGATGTGCTGTGGTTTACTGGCACCATGGGTGCAACGCAGTGTACCTTTGGCTTTCATGCACTTTTCAATAGACTTCTATTATATTCTGCAGGTTTGGTGCACTTTCAGAAAGCTCACCAAACTCGCAGGTAATTACAGAAGTCTATGGCTCAGTGCAGGTAACCCGCAGGCACACTGCGCTGCACCTGCGAATCAGTTTGAAAGCAGCACAGTAACCACTGCAGAAGAGATATGCCCATATATACACTGTGATTTTAGTAATAAACTGAACTTTAATAACAGTATTCTATTCTATTCCATCCCAGATCAGGAGGTCGCGGGCCACATCAGAGGGCTCTGCGGGCCACATGTGGCCCCCGGGCCACTGGTTGGGCATCCATGTGCTAAGAACTGGGAGTCTCTTTGTCCTCTTTGCAAGTTTTATTATAACCCAGTGGGGTTGATTTACTAAAACTGGAGAGTGCAAAATCTGGCGTAGCTGTAAATGGTAGCCAATCAGTCTATAACTTTAGCTTGTTCAATTATGCAAAAATAAATGGAAGCTGATTGGTTTCTATGCAGAGCTGCACCAGATTTTGCCCTCTACAGTTTTAGTACATCAACCCCTGTCTGTCTTAAATGGTTAAATGTTTATGATACATTGTATGTTAACCACGTGCCGACCGCCCTATAGCAGTTTTCCTGCATGAGCCGCTGTGTGCAGGATCGCTTATATATATATGATCCTGCACTTCTGGGAATGTGCGCCACCAGCGGCTTGCGCCTGCTGTGATTACACACAGCGGGTACCGCGGACTCGCTGTCTGTCGGCACCCACCGACCATCAACCACAAAGCTTGAACTGCAATCTGCCTATGTATGTTGGGTGGGGCGTATGATGGTGATGGTATCACGTGATCCAACTCTGATTGGTCAATGTATATTCGTGCCCCGAGGGAAGCCTGTAGGAACGCTGCAAACTTTTTTATATGTCATGATTGATTTTATGCTGGATTTACAACGGATTCTTGTAAGTGCAATCTTTTATCTTTGCCTATTAAATGGTTTATTTGTACTGCACTATGGAAGCTCCTCTTTTGTTTTGTTTTTCCAAGTATTGCTGGAGCAGTGTGAGCAGAGTGAGCCACATATGGTTTGGGGGAGAACTATTTCCTCATGCCTTGTTTGACCACCTGTAACCCAGTGGTAATTTATATCTGTAAAAGAAAATACCGCTCTGAAAACTGCTGATCCCTCTGCTATGCTTCCGTCCCACTGAACCAAAAAGGGTGCTGGCTGTGCACAGGTGCATTGGATAGAAAAAATTCCTGGACTGACACACTCCTTGAAACGATGTCTTTATTCAGCAAAAAAAAAATTAAAACAACCAAAAACAGTGCAGTCAAAAAGGAGAGGTGGACAAAAGGAAAAGGGTGGCAGACATGTTTCACATTTTTTGATGCTTAGTCGTAGCTAGTGAGCAGTGACAAAAAACTGTGTTTAAAGGAGTTCTCTGACCTAAAACTTTTAACCCCCGCTGTGCCCGGGCTGTAAAAATATACAAAATAAACTGTCACTTACCTGCCTAGGATCCCCCGTTGTTCCGATATCGCCGTCCCGTTCTCCGGTCCCGGGCCCCTTCCGCTTCCTGTGTGTCGGTGACTCATAGTGCGCTCAGCCTATCAGCGGCCGCAGCAATGTCCCGTCGCGGCCGCTAATAGGCTGAGCGCACTATGAGTCACCGACACACAGGAAGCGGAAGAGACCGGGACGGCGATATCGGAACAACGGGGGATCGTAGGCAGGTAAGTGAAAGTTTATTTTGTATATTTTTACAGCCCGGGCACAGCGGGGGTTAAAAGTTTTAGCTCAGAGAACTCCTTTAAATAGAGGAGGGGAAGAAGGTGAGTGGGGCGTTTCACCAATCAACCCGCAGGTGATCATTAATCAAAAGTCAAAAGAACACTTTAAAACCCTTGATGTGTCACACATGGGGTACTATCGTATGTGAAATAGAAAACATATATATAAGACAGAAAGGAACCCCATGTGTGAAAACACATATGTGTCATAACCAATAAAGTGAAAATAAACATTTTTAAAAGTTGTTTATATACTGTGACAAAATGAAAAATTGGTACAATCGACTCGTGTTAATAGTCTAAATGATCATTAGTAGATATCAAGTATAGAGCTTATTAAAATTGCAACATTTAATATATGTAAGTAAAACACAAAATAGAAAGTATAAAAATATGGTGTTTGATTAAAAATAGTATATATGTGATTATGATACTATGTGCTATACCCTGTCATTCTGGTTTGAGTGCCATTTTGAGGCATTTATATATCTCATAGTACTTTACAAAAAAAGGTTATTAATATTGTATTTGTTCCAAGAGACTTTTTGAGATATGATCAACAAACCAGAAATAACACGTGGTATGCATCAAGGGCAGAACTCTTTTTTGGCTCCACTGTCGTCTATCTTCCATTAATTATTTATATTAGGTTATGAAAACGGCACAAAAACATGTGCAAAAAATAATAATAACAATAACAAATGGGAGGACAACGAATTGCTTTGGCATTCCCAAAGTTTCAAAAAGTCTCAAAAAGTGTCACACTATTGGGATAGTAATTCTGACCTATAATGGAGGCTATATATGAAAAGAACCTGTAGCCTAAAAATCTCCTGCATGGCCAATCTCTGTGTAGAAAAATGCACTACCCATATTGTAATGATATATTCCGGATGACTGGAGGGAAATATCACCAGGGAAATCCAGACAAAAGGTGTATTGAATTGTGTGGAAATGCTAAATTCATCTAATAAAAGTGGGACACGTCCCACTCAAAATTTAGCCCCAAAGGGCGTCTGGAATTGAGAATAAAAATCCATCTAACTTCTTGTCTGCACAGTATATTGAATTTGTCCCCGCCCCTGGCTGGTTTTATGATTTTTTCTAATCCTTGGATAACTAGACTGGAGGTGTCCTTTTGGTGAAAGTTGTTCCAGTGTCGTGCGACATTGGTGGCATGATCCTTATCAATGTCTTATAAGTGATCATAGAGGCGATCTCTGAGTCTTCTGGTTGTCCTACCCACATACTGTATAGAGCAAAGTTTGATCACGTATACAACATATCGTGTATTGCAATTAATGAAAGAATGTAGCTTGTGCAATTTCCCTGTAGACGTGGAGATGACAGTATCCCCCTTCTGAATAAAAGAACAGTATGTGCAGCCATGACTTCCACATCTAAACGTTCCATTGAAGGATAACCAATTAGTGGAAGTTGACCTGCTACTGAAGAGACTTGGAGATAATAAACTACTAAGGGATGTAGCCTTTCTAGATACAGTGCGGACACCTCCCTTGAGGATTTCACAATAGATGGGATCGTTGGACAGGATTGGAAGATATTTAGTGATGATCTTTTTTACTTTATGGAACTCACTGCTGTACGGAGTGGAAAAAGTAGGAATGAAATTAGAACTATGATCTTTGGAATTTTTTGTGCGACCCTGTCCGTTGGGAGCGATGGGTTTATCTGAGAGCAATTTTTTCCTGGGCACTTCTTTAGCTATTGATAGGCCTCTATTTATTATGGCTCACGAGTAACCTCTCTCCTTGAATCTGTTAGACATGTGAATGGCTTCCTGATCAAAATCTGATTCTTTGCTACAGAGCCTCTTCAATCTTAGTAATTGACCAACCGGGATGCTGTTAATGGTGTGTCCCGGATGGCTGGAATCTGCCCGTAGGAGGGTGTTCCCAGCACTAGGTTTCCTATAGAGGTTGGAGATCACTGCATTGTTATCACCCGTCAAAGTGACATCCAAAAATTCTATGGATTTTTCATGTAAGATACCAGTGAAATTTAAATTGAGCTGATTATCGTTCATATAGCTTAACCACTATTTTAGATCTGTGTGTGGGTTGGAAACAATAAACAAGAGGTCATCTATGTACCTGCAGTAGAAAACCATGTCGCTACGGCGGGGACTACCAGGTCCAAAAATACAGAGCCTTTCCCACCACCCCATGTAGAGGTTGGCCAAGGACGGCGATCCGCCCATGAAGGCTCCGCATTTTTGGAGGTAGTAATCCCCGTCGAACATAAAAAAATTATGAGTGAGTAAATATTCCAGACACATCACAATGAATTCTTGAAGCATAAACGAAAAATGTCCCGACCTTCTCAAAAAGAAGGAAACCGCCTGCAATGCAAGGGTGTGTGGGATGGAGGAATATAAGTTAGACACATCACAGGTGATCCAGCAAAAACTTTCCTTCCATGAGACAGTCAGCAAGTGGTTATAATAATACTAAAGCTTTGTTTTTTGTTTTTTTTCCCTAAAATAACAAACGTGATACTTACCTGCTCTGTGTGGTGGTTTCGCACACAGCACCCCCGATCCTTCTTTCCAGTTTCTTTGCTGGTGATCCTGGCTCCTCCCCCTCGAGCAGTGCCCCCAGGGAAAGCTGCTTTCCCTGGTGGCACCGCTGTGTGTGCTCTCCTGAGCCGCTGCTCTATGCGTCCATAAGACACATAGAGCTGTGGCTCAGCCCTGCTCTCTCCTCATTGGCTCACTGGCTGTGATCGACAGCAGTGGGAGCCAATGGGTTCCCACTGCTCTCTCAACCAATGTGGAGGGAGAGTCCCCATCCAGCCAAGGCTGAACATCGCTGGATCGGAAGGGGCTCAGGTAAGGAAAAAATTGAAGCGCCTCTTCTGCCAAAACAAATCTACCCCCTTCTAGCACTTTATATTTTTGTACACTGCCTGTGAAACAATGTAGTGTATATTTCCAACTGAGAAAAGAGTCACCTGGGCAGTGAGCCTAGACATTACAGAGCTAGAGTACACTGTACATACTTGCAAATTATAGCAAAAACCCAGTCTGAATGTAGCTTTGGGAAAAATAGAAAAAATCACATACGTGGTGCAGTCTGGGAAAAGCATTTAGACAGCAGTTTTTGTTTTTCCCAGTAACAGAATTGTAATTCTTGTTAATCCTGCCGATCTGTAACTGTATAAGTGGCAATTACAGGGTTGACAAACATATATTACAGGCTTTTTTTATTTGATCAAGATGATTAAAATCCATTAATGTACCTGTTGCTCTCTGCAGTTGGAAGTTGTTGTTCTTCTTTTCATTTACATTCAATTGGACCCAATTCCATTGATTTAAAGCGGAGTTCCACCCAAAAGTGGAACTTCCGCTTAATCCACTCCTCGCCCCCTTACATGCCACATTTGGCATGTCATTTTTTTGGGGGGTGGGAGTGGAGGCTGGATTTACAACTATGCATTTTTAGTGCAGAATGTGTTCCATAGGAAACCATGTTAAATGGACTTTAGTGCAAATCTGTAAAATGCAAAAAGCACTAAAATTGCATAGGTGTGAATCCAGCCTTAGATGGCAGCTTCCTTGACTGAAAAGGACAGGAGGGTTTAGTTCCGCTTTAAAGTGATTGTAAAGCTTTGATTTTTTTTCTTTAAATAACAAACATGACATACTTACCTCCACTGGGCAGTTAGTTTTGCACAGAGTGGCCCCGGTCCTTGACTACTGGGGTCCCCCTGCGGCTCCCGCGGCTCCTCCCCACATTGTATAACCCCCTAGGAGAAGCACTCTCCCGGGGGGGTTACCTTGTGGGCGTGCTCCCGAGTCCTACATTCGGCGTCCATAGATGCCGAATGTAGGACTCGGCCCCGCCCCCCCCGGCACCAATGGCTGCACTGCTATCAATCTATTCAATCAAGAGCCGAGAACCCCAGGCAGAGCAAGAGCGTGTCTCCAGCGGAAGAAATTCCAGGGCTCCTGTAAGTAAAACGGGGGCGCTGGGGGGCATTCACTGCCAGGTGTTTTTTCACCTTAATGCATAACCATGGCAATTGCTGATCTAAATATACGATAAGTTGACACGGTCCTCTTTACACTTATTTTACAAAAGGAAACCTGTTGCTGTAGCTGCTTAAAGTAATTGTAAACATTTTTTCTTTAATAACATGTCATACTTTCCTGCTTTGTGCAATGGTTTTGCACAGAGCAGCCCGATCCTCCTGCTCTGGGGACCCCAATGACGCATCTGGCTCCTCCCCCCTTGAATGCCCACCTAGCAAGCTGCTTGCTATGGAGTCAATCATGTGGGCTCGATCCTAAGTTGTGCTCTGTGCTCTGTGTGTTCATAGATACATAGGCCGGGATTCACGTAGGACTTACGCCGACGTATCTCGAGATACGCCACGTCGTATCTATGCGCCGTGCCCTCAGAATTATATACGCCTGAAAATAGTCTTTATCCGAACAACGTAACTTTCCTACGCCGGCGTATCGTGGGCGCATATTAACGCTGGACGCCTCATTGCAAATATGCAAATGAGGGAGATACATCGATTCACGAATGTAGTTGCGCCCGGCGCATTATATACGCGGTTTGCGTAAGGCTTACGTCCGGTGTAAAGTAATTCCCCATCTATGAGGCGCAACTCATGCAAAGGTATGGACCAGGGAACAGCTGTCTATTTTACGTCGTTTACGTAGTAGTACGTGAATAGGGCTGGGCTTAGGTTACGTTCGTAGGCAGTGATCCGGCGTATCTTAGGGAGTAGTTCCGACGTGATTCTGAGCATGCGCACTGGGTTGCGTCCACGGTACGGCGCATGCGCCGTTCATTTTAAGTACTTGTCTGTCACTCAGGCCATCATTAGCATGGGGTCATGCCTCATTAGCATGGCTCACACCCACTTCCACCTACACTGGCTTACGCCGAGGAAGCCCAGCGTATCTTTAACAGCGAGTGGGAGCAAGTGCTTTGTGAATACTGTGCTTGCCGCTCTGCGATACGTCGGTGTAGCGTATATTCGATACGCTACGCCGGCATAACTTTGCGCCAAGGTATGTGAATCCGGCCCATAGAGTGAGACTCAGCCCCAACCCCTGTTCTCTCCTCACAGGCTGTGATTAATGCAGAGGATGCATTAAGGTAAAAAAACATTCTACCTTTAAAACCATCTTAATAAGTGTAGCACCCTCTACCATAGGTAGATGCTAGAGTAGGATTTTTGTGAGGTAAAGCTGCCAGCGCAGGTAAATTGAGGCAGGACTATGCTTCAGGCTAGGCTTGCTTGTTTTGATCTGGGGCAGGGAGTGTTTAATGTAGCAGTGGGTGTGACCACCTGTTCTTTAGTTCTGGAAGGCCTCCCCTGCTTCCAGGCAGAATGTTCTGTAAGAGGGGCTGGGCACAGCTAGAGAACTGACTATGGTGTGTTCTGCAGCTTAGTGTAGTCAGTTTTTAATAGGAAAGCAAAGGGACTGACAGCAACACCAGGGATTTTACATAAAGGAAGCAGTAAAGGGAGAACATGATACTTTTTCAAACAAATATATGGCACCGCAGGCACATATGAGAAATATGAAAATTGGGTTTACATCAGGGACACACCAAAGTGCCCCCCGCAGCATTATATGAAGCAGCGTTGTGACAAAAAGTGGGCGTAGTTTAAGTTGCATTAAATATTAAGCATGGCTTAAAGGGGTGTGGTCTGTGTGGACAGGATTGGAAGTTGCTCCAGCCTCTACTGACATGGTGGCAACTGTGATGGCCGGGAACAGCAGACTTGTGACTACCTGGTGGCCCTGCTGAGTGGAGCGGCACACTCACACAGATGTGTTTCTTTGGTAAGAGAACCCTCCAGCTAGCCCAGGTGTATAGAGTAGCAGTGGGAGTACCTGGGTCTTGGCCCTGCTGAGTGGAGTGGCGCTCATGTTTCTTTAGTAAGAGAGGGGGGGGAGGGCTCTCTTACTAAACAAACACGTGTCTGTGTGTGTGTGTGCCACTCCACTCAGCAAGGCCACCAGGTAGTTCCCAGTCGTCACAGTCGCACCAGCATCAGTACAGGCTGGAGCAGCTTCCAATCCAGTCCTCACGTCAGCATCCGGCTTTCTCTCTTCACAGCTCCACCCTTGCAATTCATAGAGTGTGCCAATGCCGGGAAAAGGTCATCCAGTGCAGTGGGCAAACTCCCCCCCCATATCCCCCTTCTAGCAAAAACCCTCCCCAAAACCCCATTCACAAATTCTCTTATCCCCAATCCCCCTCACAGCGAACCCCCCCTCCCAGCACATACCCCCCACCATCTCCCCCACAATCCTCACCCTCATATAACACCTTCCAGTACAAATCCCCCCTCAGCACAAATCCCACCCTTGCCCCCACCTCTCCTTTCCCAGCCCAAATCCCCCCTCTCAGCAAAAATCCTCCCCCCATCTCCCCCTCCCAGCATAAATTCTCCCTCTCACCACACATTCTCCCTATCTCTCCTTCCCAGCATAAATTCTCCCTTTCAGCACAAATTCTCCCTATCTCTCTTTCCCAGCATAAATTCTCCCCTCTTAGCACAACTTGTTCCCCATCTCCCCCTCCCAGCACAAATGCTCCCCATCTACCCCTCCCAGCATGAATCCCCCTCTCAGCACAAATCCTTCCCCATCTCCCTCTCCCAGCATAAATCCCCCTCTTAGGAAAAAATCTTCCCCCATCTCCCCCTCCCAGCATAAATCCCCCCTCTCAGCACAAATCCTCCCCTATCTCTCCCTCCCAGCATAAATACTCTCCATCTCCCCCTCCCAGCATAATCCCCTTTCAGCACAAATCCTCCCCCATCTCCTCCTCCCAACATAAATACCCCCTCTCAGCACAAATCCTCCCCATCTCCCCTCCCAGCACAAATCCTCCCCATCTCCCACTCCTAGCATAAATTCCCCCTCTCAGCGCAAATCATTCCCCATCTCCCCCTCTCAGCGCAAATCACTCCCCCTCTCAGCACAAGTCCTCCCCTATCTCCCCCTCCCAGCATATATTCCCCCTCTCAGCACAAATCCTCCCCTATCTCCCCCTCCCAGCATAAATTCCCCCTCTCGGCACAAATCCTCCCCCATCTCCCCCTCCCAGCATAAATTCCCCCTCTCGGCACAAATCCTCCCCCATCGCCCCCTCCCAGCATAAATTCCCCCTCTCAGCACAAATCCTCCCCATCTCCTTCTACCAGCAAAAAATCCTCCCTCCCAGCACAAATAGTTACATGAAGGGGCGGATTTTAAAATAATGGGCAGTGTGGGGGGCAGAAGTTTTATCGATGGCTAAACAAGTGTGCAAAAGAAATCTTTATCTAAAATAGAAAAAGCCGCCCTTTAACTAAACATGGCCTGCAAGCGTCCAGAAAGAATAGTAGATAAAGATTTCCTTTGCAGCTATGTTTGGCCATCAATAAAAATTCCACCCCCAGCACTATCCATCAATTAAAAATCCGGCCTCTTCATGTAACTATCCGCCCCTCAGCTACATGAACGTGCCTCGGCATTGTGAGACAACAGCCGATAGTAAACTCAGCTGTTCTGGGCTCCGTACTGCGGGTGCACAGTTCCACCTGGGCATTTCTCGATAGGGGGCACTTCTCGACAGGACACCGGATCTATAGACCAGGCATCGGCAGGTGCGGCCGCAGGCGCCGCCTGTGTGAACATTGAAATTTTGTTACTCCATGTGGGCAGAGTGTGACAGGACACAGTGGGCCCCTTGTGCACTGCACACCCTACACACATGGATTATACACCACTGGTTTACATATTCTTTGAGTTCAGAAAATAACTGTTATGCATATCAGAAATGCGGTGACCTGGTCTGTTCCTTTGAGCTGAACTAAAAGTACAAACAATGTTATGTTTCTTCTTTAAACTACCAATCCACACACCTCCTATGTAATGTAAATAAAAAAAGGGACCATGCCTCTCTTCATAGATACAGTACAGTGAGTGAATGTGGCCACCTAGGGACAAGAATGTGTTATTGGCAGGATTACCAGGTAAAACCTAAAACATTTTTTAGGTTTGTATAGACCAGGGAAGAGTAAACCTGTTTTTCACAATTCTTAATGCTGTCTTTGATCCCCTTGGGAAGATATTGCCTCACTTAATGTAGGAAAATTGTGGTGTGGAGCACTATTTCATGTACTTCCATCCCTAAATCTATACATATAAGTTCGCATTTCCCTGGGACTTTAAATGAAGCACATCACATTAAAAATAGTAAAAATCAACACACATGATTACAAATGTATTAATCTAATTATAAACAATTCTGATAGCAGCGAAATACAATTAAAAAGTATATATAATGGCGGAGAGCTGATAAGTAGTAGAAATTAAATATCCACACGGATAGGTTGCAACAAATTCATTCATAGTATAAATACATAAAAATTTAAATATAACGCATAATTGTAACAAAGCTGCATCCAAGAAATCAACGCGTTTCGTAGAACAACGTCCACTTCTTCAGGAGAAAATGCAGGGTATGTGTCTGTGGGAAATAAATAATGGCAGAATACTTGGAAAAAATAAGAAAAGGGAAGTTTGAAACTGTCAATGCAATATCCCATCCTGCTACTTACAAAACAGCTCAAAATTAGACATGGTGGTGCTGACGTCTACCCCAGGAACTGTGGCAGTGTGACCCGTGGAGACCAAAGGTCACGTCACAGTGGCATTACTATGGGGGGGTGCAGTTCGCACCTGGGTGACACCTGCCAGAGTGGTGACACCATCAAGTAGGAAGTAAAATCCAACCGCAATGGTGTCACCCTCTTCAGTGACAGCACACAGACTGGCACGCAGTCACTGACTGCATCATTTACAGGGGCCGGCTTTGGGTGCGCACTGTGACCGTACGTTGCCGCCCCGAAACGTGCCTGCTAAGGGCACTGTGGCAGGCTAGACAGGAGAGCATCCGATGCGCTAGCCTGCCCAGTATCTACTGCTCTGTCCTGCTCCTGCTGTCATTTCGCAGCAGCAGGATGGAGTATTGTGACAAGCTAGGGGAAGAGAGCCACATCGGGGGTGACACCATGTTGTACCACACCAGGTGACACAAACACTTCATGTCCATGGGACAGCAGGGCAAGAAAGAAGGGGAGCAGTCACTTGTGGGACAGAAATAAAAAACAGTAACAATAGTTTGACACAGGTTTTAGTCATTCCCAATCTTAATAAGAAAAGGTTTACTTAAAGTCCACATTGGAAAGAATTCACATAACTTCCTATCCCAGCAGGAAGTAAGGGGTAATCTCCTTAGTGGGAATACAAACCACAATAAAGACCTGACTCTGGTTCAATCCTTACCCCACTCTGTCCAAAACTAAAGCAAAAACATTTTTTCGGGAAAAAGGGCAGTAAGTGCTTTTTAACATACACTAGTAACAAGGTATGTAGGTTGTATGGCTGTGTTCATTATTTAAAGTTATGAACACACAGCATTGGCGCATAATCTGACAGTGTTTCTTTTGAGTTTTGACCGACAGCTTTCTCTAAAGAGATTAATAATCTTTATTTGTTGTTAGCTTGTAAACCATGTCAATTTGTAGTCATTAAACACATGCAAAGTGGTAACCTGTTCATGCAGCAAATGACAGACCTAAACTATAATAATAGGCAGATGCAAAATAAAAGAAACACAACATCTTTAAGCATATGCTAAATTATGGCAATAAAGGTTAGAGAGCATTAAATGCAACATTATAATCGATCCAAAAGGCACTCCTTGCTTTAAGGGTTACTTTTCATTAAAACTAAGAAACAATTTGGGAGAATCCTTCACATTGAACACATTTGGCCTCAGATGCTTATAATTTTATTTTTTTTGCCTTGGCTTCACGGGTTTCGCTGGCACAAATCAGGCCTTCTAGGCACAGAATGGGCAATCCCTTGATCCCCATCAATTGTCACCCAGAGCTTGGGCCACTTTGACCGCAAATAGTGGGGAAGTCAGAGCTAATCCTTTGGAGGAACCACGGGAAAAGAAAGGCAACAATAACCAAGTCAAGCGTAAAAAATGAAAGAGAAGTCTCTATTATCACTCACTACATTTCCCAGCGATGTACTGAGAAAATCAGCTAGTTGATGATTCGAGTCAGACTCCTAGAGAGGAATCTGAGGTCGTGCTGGGTTGGTAGACTCACACGATGTAAGGAGCAATATCATAGAGCAAAAGGCCTCTTCATTTACCAAATCCTCCCTTGCCATAACCATTAAATACAGACTGACTTTATTCTGTATGGAGTAATGATGGGGAGAAAGAGATCACTCACTGAGCTTTAAAGAGGTATGCCAAGAGCTTAGAGGAACACTGCTGAGCCAAAGAATTGGGTCCGCTTCACAGTGTATTTTATATACATATATAGCTGTATACCATTTATACGGTATTCAGAGAATTGCAAAAAAACATAATAAAAAGCAACAAAAAGGCTATGCAACAAATAAATTCAAACATCATTTTCTTTGCCTACTATGTTAGTAAAGTAAAAATTTGTTTGTGTAAATACATATTGTATATTCTAAACTTTCTCCAATATATTACAAATTTAATTAACACTGTATTCATGTCATGCTATATATAACATTGCTCCCTGATTTTGAGGGACTGTCCCTGATTAGGAACAAAGTCTCTTTCCTCCCCATGTGTCCCTCATTTTGGTCCGATCTATATAGTTGTATATAAAATGCACTATATAGCTTTCAAGTTTTTTCCAGTGCTTAAACTTTCATCCAATTTCTAAATTGCTGCATTTGTAAATGTCAAAAGCCAGTATAAAGGAATAGTAGTGATAAAAAAAAAAAAAAAAAAAAAAGCACTTGTCGGTTTAACTATTTTTTTTTTTTTGTATAATTGTCTTTTATGTGAGCCTGTCAAGGGGTGTGTCCTATGCCAACATACATTTGCTAATTATTGTCGCTTTTTCCTATCTCTAAAAGTTGAGAGGTATATATATAATTACCGTCTTTATCGGCGTATACCGCGCACTTTTTTGCCCTGAAAATCAGGGCAAAATCGTGGGTGCGCGATATACGCCGATACCCGCTTTCCCGCGCCGAGTTTGAATACTGCGCCGGCATATACCGAGCGCAGTACACTCGTGTATAGTCGGGCAGGCTCGGCTCCTCTCGCACTCACGTCCTGGACGTACAGGACGCGAGCGCGAGAGTAGCCGAGCCTGCCCGACAATACACGAGTGTACTGCGCTCGGTATATGCCGGCGCAGTATTCAAACTCGGCGCGGGAAAGCGAGGATCGAGCGGGGAGGACGCCGCAGAAGGACGCCGGACCCGACGAAGAGGACACCCGAAGCCGCAGACGGACGCCGGACCCGACGAGGCCGCCGATGGACGCCGCGCAAGACACCAAAACTGTAAGTACAAAAATCTTTTTTCCACAGGAATGCGGGTCCACTTTAGGGGTGCGCGCTATACGCCAGAGCGCGCAATACCCCGATAAATACGGTATGTTATGAAAATTGAGATCATTTAAATAAAACCTTTCACAGCCAAAAGCTATCTAATGGCGCCGCCAATGCTGCATTGGGCCTAGACTTGGCCCAATGCAGCATTGGTGGCTGCCATTAGCTAGCTTTTGGCTGTGACAGGTTTTATTTAAATTATCTCAAATTTCATAACATAATTACCCGTATTTATCGGCGTCTAACACGCACCCTAACTTTAAGAGGGAAGTTTCAGGAAAAAAACGTAATACAGCCCCCTGCATATAACACGCAGGCACAGTCTACCCTTTATTTTCAGGGTAAAAAAGTGAGTGTTGTATAAATAAATAAATAAATAAATAAATACAGTATATACTTGTAGTCAGAATCTTCACCCGTAATACGTAGTGACCCCAACCACCAAGGCCTGTGGCGTGCCTTGGCCTAGCTGGACGGTACGCCTAAAAGAGGGCATACCCTGAATATGAGAAATGAATAATGAAGCCTATACCTGAAAAGGGGGCCGGAAGGGTGGGAAACAGGAAAAGAGGCCGACGCTGGACCCGGCAGAGAAGGGAGGATAAGTACTCCCCCAGACTCCGCCTACAAACACAGGCCGGCCTCCGTCCAGCCTTCCAACATACCTCCCAACTTTTTGAGATGGGAAAAAGGGACACCTATTAGGTAAGAGGTAACAGCTATTAGGTGACAGGCAACAGCCAATGTGCAGGTTTCCTTTAATAACACAGAAAACCCTGCATGATAACCACCAATCAGATATCTGATTTCACTAGACTGATATATCAGAGAGATGATTTTAAATTACTGGTAATGGAGTACTGAACACAATCTATATTCGCCTGATAGTTTAAATTAAATCTCAATGGGCCATATTCTCAGAAGAGTTACGACGGAGTATCTCAGGAAACTCCGTCGTATCTCTCTTTTTTGACCCGCGTATCTATGCGAGTGATTTCTAGAATCATTTTCGCATAGATACGCTGTAGATCCCACAGGTGTAAGTCACTTACACTGTCGGATCTTAAATGTAATTCACCGCCGGTCGCTAGGTGGCGTTTACGTTCAGGACTCATTTGTTTATGCAAATGAGCCTGATACGCCGATTCCCGAACAAATTCGCGTCGTGTAACCGTCGCTTACATCGTTTGCGTAAGCGTAAGGTTACCCCTGCTATATGAGGGGTAACCTTACGCCAGTCCCATGTATGCCATGTTAAGTATGGCGTCGTGTCCGCGTCATCTTTTCCCATCGGGTACATCGTTTTCGTAAGTCGTTCTTGAATACGACACGTCGGCGTCATTGACGTTTTCCGCCGAGAACTGGAGCATGCGCACTGGGCTATTTTTAGCCCGGTGCATGCACAGTTCGATGGGAACGGGGGCGCGCTTAATTTAAATATAAGCCGCCCCCTTTGAAATACGCGGGGATACGCCGGGCCTTTTACACTACGCCTCCGCAAACTACGGAGCAAGTGCTTGAGGAATATGGCACTTGCTCCAGTAAGTTGGGGCGGCGTAGTGTAAATGGCTTACGCTATGGCCGCGGGAAAAGTACGAGAATCTGGCCCTCTGTCTGTGAAATTATATTAAAATTAGACAAATAACTAATGATGCCAGGGAAGTTAGCCAATGATATTTTGGTCTTTCACAGATCATATTTAGCACTGTGTCAATTTTATAAACCTTTTTATGAGCATGCAGCATTTTTAAAGCATGTCTTATAAAATGTCACAAGCATGTAGTACGGAGGGTTCTCAAATGCATGTTCTCGATACTCTGACACTGGCTCAGTTAGAAGTGACCTATCCTCCTGAAAATAAACTTCTTATTCCGCCCCATTACATTACTTAATTTTACACATGCACGTTATCCAAAAGCATGGATTTCCCAGAAAACCTTCCTGTTTATATGTGCACAGATCAGCCGATTTAATAGCTGCAGGATATAAAAAGAAGAAACAGCAAGACTTTTTAAGAGTCTGCAAGCATTTACACGCTGACACCTACAATTATCCCAAATAAGGCTCTGATCCCTGCACTTGGGAGCCAAGGCAGCCCAATGTGAGCGAGGATTCACAGCAGACAATGGGCATGTCAAGTGTTCTTTGGGCTGATTGGTTTAGGGAACCGAAACAACTTCATTCATAGCAAAATATGTTTTATTTTATTTATTCCAATCTTTTTTTTTTTTTTTTGCAACCATTAACCATTTCCTGGAGCAAAACACTTAATTCTGCAGTTTAAAAGGGAACAAAGTTAACAAATGGATGTAATAAACAAAGCAAATGTTTGGATAGGAATGACACCTTTATCACAGTAAGAAATCTGAACTGCTTCCAATGGCTCTGTCATTTCTATAGCATTTTATATAAAACCTTACTAGGTTTTTTTCAGTGATAGTTTCAAAGAAACGATTGAATAGGATTCTGTCAGGTCAGATGCATATACTATAAAAGGCCTGAGAATATGAATAGGTCTTTCAAACCTTGTTTATTGTGCAGTAATGCGTATTACACAATGACTCCATGGATAGGCTTGTATAAACACTATTACTGGCTATCTCAGTTTCCCCCTTTCTTATTTCTTATGAATATTATGCGCTGGTGTCTTGTTAGCTATTGTTAATGCTTTTTTTTTCTTTTTTTCTTACAATATTCTACTGCATGGACAAAGAAAACTATATAGCGTCTGTTGATCTCTTCTGTGGCTTTCTGCAAGTAGATGCTGGCTGACCCGTAAAAAGGGCAGGGGCAGCTTTGCTCCATCCTGGCATAGTTTAGCAGCTAGGAGAATGCCAGATGTGAGGTTAGAAAGCAGAATACGGGTCCACATGCACATCACAGAGAAGCCTTCTACTTAACCTCTTCACCTTTCATACATGTTATCTAATCTGCACTTTACATCTATATTCCTAACCTACTGACTTGTAAAAGCTGATTACACACTTTAGAATATATTTTTAGGAAAAATTCTATGCGCTGACTTTTCTTTTAGGATGCCTGTTTCATATAGGGTCTTTACGTGCAATGGCGAGAATAAAGAATGTATAAGACATTAAAGAGAATGTGTTATAAATGGATATACAACAATCATTTTATTGAACTGTAATAAGAATATTTCCTTGCACTTAATCAGTGTAGAAAAATAAATTGACCCTTGAGGCTACCATTCTGGATTATTGCGATGCAGCTTCTGTGCAACTGGTAAGCTACCTGATGCAAAACATTCATGCCGCGTACACGCGATCATTTTTCGGCATGAAAAAAAATGAAGTTTTTAACCGCTTAACGACCGCCGCATGTATATATATGTCCACAGAATGGCACGTACAGGCAGATGGGCGTACACGTACGTCCCTGCCTTTCCACGGGTCGGAGGTCTGATCGGGACCACCCCCCGGTACATGCGGCGGTCGGAAATCGTCCGGGAGCGATCCGGGATGAGGGCGCGGCTATTCGTTTCTAGCCGCCCCCTCGCGATCGCTCCCCGGAGCTGAAGAATGGGGAGAGCCGTATGTAAACACGGCTTCCCCGTGCTTCACTGTGATCCCTTTTATATGGAGACACGATCGATGATGTCAGACCTACAGCCACACCCCCCTACAGTTGTAAACACACACTAGGTGAAACATAACTCCTTCAGCGCCCCCTGTGGTTAACTCCCAAACTGCAACTGTCATTTTCACGATAAACAATGCAATTTAAATGCATTTTTTGCTGTGAAAATGACAATGGTCCCAAAAATGTGTCAAAATTGTCCGAAGTGTCCGCCATAATGTCGCAGTCACGAAAAAAAACGCTGATCGCCGCATTAGTAGTAAAAAAAATAATAATAATAAAAATGCAATAAAACTATCCCCTGTTTTGTAAACGCTATAAATTTTGCGCAAACCAATCGATAAATGCTTATTGCGATTTTTTTTACCAAAAAAAGGTAGAAGAATACTTATCGGCCTAAACTGAGGAAAAAAAATGTTTTATATATGTTTTTGGGTGATATTTATTATAGCAAAAAGTAAAAAAGATTGCATTTTTTTCAAAATTGAGGCTCTATTTTTGTTTATAGCGCAAAAAATAAAAACCGCAGAGGTGATCAAATACCACCAAAAGAAAGCTCTATTTGTGGGGAAAAAAGGATGTCAATTTTGTTTGGGAGCTACATCGCATGACTGCGCAATTGTCTCTTAAAGCGATGCAGTGCCGAATCGCAAAACCTGGCCTGGGATTTTAGCTGCCTAAAGGTCCGGGGTTTAAGTGGTTAAAAACATAATTTAAAATGATCGTGTGTGGGCTTCACATCGTTTTTCGGCTTCTGCATTTTTTAACGTCGTTTTAAAAAATGTAGTTTTTCGGGTTGTAAAAAATGATCGTGTGTGGGCTAAAACGACGTTTTAAACCCGCGCATGCTCAGAAGCAAGTTATGAGACAGGAGCGCTCGTTCTGGTAAAACTACCGTTCATAATGGAGTAAGCACATTCATCACGCTGTAACAGACAGAAAAGCGCGAATCGTCTTTTACTAACACGGAATCAGCTAAAGCAGCCCAAAGAGTGGCGTCATCCGAATGGAACTTCCCCTTTAGAGTGCCGTCGTACGTGTTGTACGTCACCGCGCTTTGTTCATCATTTTTTTTAAACAATGGTGTGTGGGCAACGTCGTTTTTAATGATGAAGTTGGAAAAACTTTGTTTTTTGGACATGCTGAAAAACAACGTTTTTTTTCATCCCGAAAAATGATCGTGTGTACGTGGCATCAGAGATTTCTATCAAAGTTGCCAAAACCGATAATTTATCATTGCTGACTATCATTACAATGGTAGCATTTAATATAGTAAAAGTAATTTAACAGTGTATAAAAGATTGGGGGGAAGATTTTTTTTGTGGCAAAAAAGACAAGCAGAGCATTTTTTTAATCACTTAAATCACTTTAAGTTCCAGGTGATATAAGCGGAAATTGTGAAAAAAAAAATATTTTTGACTTTCTATTTTAAAAGAAATGCAATAAAGTTTTGGCATAAATGTATTCTGCTACATGTCTTTGGTAAAAAAAATCCTGTTAAGTGTATAGTAATTGGTTTGTGTGATCACGGACAGATGTACGCAGATGATCACAGACATATGTATGCAGATAATCATTGGGTTATATGATTTTACTGGGACATATGTGGGGGACAGGTGTTTTTACTGTGTGGGGACACTATTTTGGTGACGTGTGTGTTTACACTGTGGGGACACTGGGCACCCAGATCAGTGTGTAAAAAGCAGTAAAAAACAGCTCACACACACTGATCACCAGCCGGCTGCAGCGATCAGCTCTCCTCTCCTCACTGACAACTTCCGTGTGAGGGGAGGAGAGCGCATTGCCTAGCAAACGGCTCTCTAGTTACATCACATGATGGCTGTGATTGGGAACAGCCATTATGTGATTAGGAGGGCCAATCACAGAGCCGTCCTGCTGATTGGAGATGCGCCGTGTCCGGGTGACACAAGCGCATCGGGGTCATGCTCCTGCGTGGGCATGCGCACTCGTGACCCCCCTCCTTCTGAGGGACATTCCTGAAAGTCCACTCAGAAGGAGGAAGCACCCACCCAGCCGTATATGTGTATTGGCCAGGTGGGAGGTGGTTAAGGTCCCCTCACTGCCAGTCTTCCATATTCATCCACTGGGAGCAAAGAAAGTAAGCTCTGCGCAGACTCCATATCAACCAGTATGAAGCTTACACAGGAATAAGGACTCTCCTCTCGCTCCTATGTGGCAGAGCTGGGCTTGGAGATAGGTCACTCAAACACCCAATGCAGCATCTATAAGGAAAGAAAGTTCATGCTATGAACAATTCTATGCCACCTTAACTGGATATTTCTCAATCCTGTTGGCTGAACAGAGTCCTGGAGGAGCAAAGTGGAGGTAAGTATAATAGGTTTAAAGATCACTTTCAGTGATTGGTGGACTATTGATGCTATCTGGCAAATACTGTAACAGTTAAAATGAGTTGACCTTAAAGTGGTTGTAAACCCTTACATACCCAGGGAAGTGACCAGTGGGGGCTGGTGCTCCTTTTGGGGGGGGGGGGGGGTCAGAAAACAAACTCCCCAGCTAGGTCTGCACTTACCCCATTTAGGTACCACCCTACCTCTGGGGGTCGGACGGGGAAACACTGTGATTTTTGTACACTAGTGTTTGTCATGCACAATGATCATGCATTCCGACATTTTACTCTGTCCACTGTGTGGTAGGTAAAGAGTTGACAAAATTGCATGTTCCATTTATGCCCCCTCCCCCCGGGGTCTTCTGGGCCAAATATATACTTGTCAAATGACACGGTTTCATATTTCTAAGGTTAAAGCTGGCCATACATGGTTCATGGACCAGCTGGCTCAACAAAACAAACCAATTCCTCCATCCACACAAGCGGGGTAGATGGAGGAATCTTCAAAAGTGCTAGCTATGCCCACCTTTTTCAAAGCCCTCCTGCATCCATAGAAGTCGTACTATAGTTTCCTACAATAAAAAGTGAGCTATGAATTGAGGAAAGGCGGATGAATTCATAGAGTGTTTTTTCATGCAGGAAGTGATAGTATGGCTTTTATGAATGAAGGAAGGGCCAGAAAGGCCAGGCATAGTTGGCACTTTTGATCGATGCCTGTGACAGGTCCAGTAGCTCAAAAAACAAAAAACAAATTTCTGGAAAAATAGTAAAAGTATCCCTTGCAGTTCGGCTGTGCCCACACTGCAAGGGTTAATTGCTCAAAATGCCTTTACTTATCTGATCCTACACTCCTCCAGCAGACAGTACTCCTCCACTCTCTGGTGGAAGATTGCCCCTAAGCATCCTGCATCCAGTGCAAGGCTATGGATATTGCCCTGGATAGTAATGTTAGGACCTTAGACCTGTGGGGCGTAGGGGAGAAGATGGTCTAGAAACTGGAAAGAGCAGAGGATAGAGTAAAGAAATCTGCTTTTCTGTGTCCTTCAAACCGGTATTTCTCAACCCTTTTCCAGTCAAGGCACCCTTTACATTTCTGCTTATCTCAAGGCACCGCCTCTAAAATGTAAAAACTTAAACTAATAGTTTTACATATTTGCACAGTATCCACACATGTAGGACACCCAAAGTTACAGGTGAT
This sequence comes from Rana temporaria, assembly GCF_905171775.1. Lineage (NCBI taxonomy): Eukaryota > Metazoa > Chordata > Amphibia > Anura > Ranidae > Rana > Rana temporaria. Next base: position 262,414,679 of record NC_053492.1, on the reverse strand, counting down.
TTACACCCATGCATACTGGAAATTTTTAATGCTGCTGTTATGGGTGTCTAGTGTTTTTTTTTCTGCCTCTAATTGCCCCATGCATGTTAGCCTATGTGTCCATGCACACATAGGCCTGTACAGGAGTTTAGAGGCAGGGGCGTTTAGAGATATAAAAAAAACAAAAAACACTGCCAGTGCGTCCAAGAGCAGCAGCGTTTTGGCAGAAAAAATGTTTGGCGTGAGTAAATGTGTCTAAACACACGTTAACACTAGGCGTGTTTAGCACTTGAGCACTAATTCATACCATAGACCAGAATAAATTATTATTCTGGCCAATGAAATTAGATAACACCCAAGCAATTGACGCGTCTAAACTCGTTACACGCGTTTACAAGCGGCATGCATTTTTTCTCTGCATGAGGCCTTATTCTTACAAGGCAAATACACCTTTGCACACTGGTACTGACTAGTGTTCAAGCGCCAAAAACCGCACAAATAAGTGCACCTGTTTTTGCATGTATTACTTTTTCCTATAAGAAAGAGCCTGCAAAGCTTTGATCCTGCAATCACTGGCTCCTGCAGATATTTCCTCCAGTCTTCTGCCTGTAGGGGCTTTCAGTTAGAAAGCTGGAGGAAGTGTCAGTGGACTACAAAAGGCACTGATCAGCACTCAAAGCACATTGACAACTACAAGCCCTCCGCTCCTGGCCCCTCCCCCCTGCCGAGTGCCCGCACAGCAAGCAGCTATGGGGGCACCAGTCCCGAGCCTCTGCTCAGTGTGTCCATTCAGACAAGGAGACACTTTTTGGCCCCGCCCCCTCTCTCACCTCATTGGTTTACTGACTTTGATTGACAGCAGTGTGTGCCAATGGCGCCCACTGGTATTTCTCAGCCAATCAGGTGGGAGAGTCCTGGACTGCCGAGGCTCCCGTGCAACATTGCTGGATCAAGATGAGCTCAGGTAAGTATTAGGGGGGCTGAGAGGGGCTTCTGCACTCTAAAGGTTTTTTATTTTAATAATTAGAATGCGTTAGAATTCGTTAGAGTCCTGTTGATCTCACCCCAGGATGATAGGTGGCAGCAGTGGAGTCGAGGTTTGGGTGCTTTTTCTCAGCAGCCAATCAGGAGGAGTTTTCCTTGCTGTCCATTCTGGGGGAGGGTATTTATGAGACAGACTACATTGGTCTGGGTCTTCTTACAGTGTGGCACCCACCTTTAGGATGACCACGGCGCCCCGGGAAAATGGCGGGGTGCACATGCCACGCGGTGTTCCTGGTTCCGGGACCACGTTGGTCCGGAACGTTTGAGCTGTGGCTGGGCCCCAGTGATCGACTGGGTTCCCAATCCTGAAGATCCCAAGCGTTGTTCCTTTGAGAGGAAGCTGTTCGGTGGGGAGTCCGCCTGAGGAGAGACAAGAGAGGCTGGCAATCCAATAGGGTCTCGACCATCCACCGAGGATCAAGGTAACCAGGTACTGAAAGGCTGGACGTTGGTCACCTATCAGTCGGTAACCTAACTGCAAACTACCTGAAGGAGATCCAGGCGCAAAGTCTATCAAGGAGGATTATCTCTGCTATCTCAAATCTAAGGCGGGTCTGTGGCAGAGACTTTTCCCTTAACGTTCCGTGTGATACTCTGGCTGCTAGGTCAGTGAGAGAGGCCTGTCCAGGTACACTAAGCCCACTCAGGCTGGAGTGGCGAAAGAAATGCTAAACGCGGGAGCAGGACTGTTTCCCTATTGCTACGCCTGAATCTGCTATCTTCTCTTCTACTGAATCTCTACCTTTCACCACCAGTTTTATTGTTTTTACCCGGCTGGGTAATAAAGAGCACAGAAATAAACACTTGTCATGGACATTCCGTTACTACTACTTTCACCATACACCCCTAGACGACGGAGGAGCCACGAGGTAACATGCCACCCAAAACAAACCAGCAGCTTTTTCGGGGGTAGTGCTACACCAGCATAGCTAGAGAACTGACCACATTGTGCTCTCATGCTTAGTGTGGTCAGTTTTTAATAGGAAAGCAAGGGGACTAGCCGGAAAGGATGGTTTTCTGGGTGGTCTGATTTTCATGCATGCCTTCATGAACTGGATGATCAAAGGATGCAAGGCCCATCTGGTGCCAGTTTTGGCAGACAGAGCGGAGATTTGTACCTTTAGGGTGCTTGAATTTAGGCCTTTGTCAACTCCCGTTTGCAGGAACTCCAGGATCTGGTAAGGATCAGGCAAGATGGGATCCCAACCTCTAAGTTGCGCCAACTGGGCGAATCTTTCCCAAACCCTGGTGTAAATGGTGTTTGTGGAGGTTTTCCTGGCTTGCATTAAAGTTGTTATAACCGCCTGGGAACCGGTTCTTTTGCACTAAAAAAAGGAGGGGAATAAAATCCCCTGCCCCTTTGGTGCGAGGGAACCTCCACGATAGCTCCCTTCTGAACTAGTTCTAAGACGTACTGAGTGAGTAGCTTCCTCTTGTCTAGGGAAGATGGTATTTTGGTGGGTTGGAAGATAGCGTGAGGCAATTCCCCCATAAAGTTCCATTTGTGGCCATGTTTTATCGTAGAGAGAGTCCATGGGTCCTTTATGTGTTCCGACCATACTTGTGTGAAACTCCTGAGCCTGACGCCCACCAGAGCTGGGTGGGCAGGCAAGACTTCAAAAGGACTTTTGTTGGTCCCCTGCGGTAATGGCTTTGGACTTCTGACCCCTCGCAAAGGGAGGGCGAGTAGGTCTCCATTCTCTTCTGAACTCCTTGCCGGGGCGATAGGATCTGGTTTCCCTGTACCTCTCAGGCAGATTACGCCTGAAGGTAGGACCTTTCTGAGGCTTGGGCCTCCTGTCGGAGGGAATAAGCCCCGACTTTCCCCCAGTGACCTTGGAGATTGCCGAGTCCAATTTCGTGCCGAACAGGTTCGTGCCATCATACGGTATCTTGCACCAGTTGGATTTCGAAGCCGTGTCAGCGACCCAAGGCTTCAGCCATAAGGCTCTGCGGGCCATAACTGAGGCTAACATGGACCTGGCCGAAGAGCGAATGACATCCATCGAAGCTCCTGCCACAAAGTCACCGGCTAGTCTGATCTCTTGCAAGGAGGATATATATGTCCCCCTGGTCAGTACCTTCTAGGAGAGCTTTCTCAGCGTTGGCTGCCCATGCAGAAATGGCCTTGGCGACAGCCCCTGTGGCAATAGCTGGTCTACATGCTCCCCCCGCCGTGGAGTATGCTTTTTTCAACTCTAGGTCGATCCTACGGTCGAGAACATTTCAGAATGAGACTGCGTCCTCTATTGGCAGAGTGACGTGCCTGGCGAGCCGCATAAGAGACGAGTCCACAACGGGAGCGTTAATGAGGGAAGCGATTTTAGACTCTTTCAGAGGGTACAGTTTAGCGAGTTTATTGGACAGCCCGGGCCGCTTCTCCGGTTTCTCCCACTCTTCCTTAATGAGGTCCTCCAACTTTTCAATGAAGGGAAACAATTCGGGATCCCTCCTTAACTCGGGGAAGTACTTCCCAACCTTCAGTGGTTCCGCCACGGGTTCTTCCCAACCTATTGTCTCCTTAACCGAGCAGGCAAAAGGTTCGACCAGGCCAAAGTCAAATCCAGACACCAGCTCACGTTCTTCATGATCGGAATGAGCCTCTGTTAGCTGGGCATATGGGCCGGAAGCAGATGAAGTGCCTGGGGTGGGCTCATCACAGGCCAGAGGAGCCGCGGTCCAGATTGATTCCCGCGCTGACTCCCCTATGAGATCTGTAGCCACCCTGGCGTCCATCTCCTTTTCTCTAGTTGCTTCATTAAAGCAGGTACGATATGCTAGCTTTCCTGGCAAAGCAGTAGCACCGCACACCCAGCAAGCGTTTGCTGCAGGACAGGTATGGTAATGCTCGCGGTGAAATGAGGGAGACCGTCTGCGATAAGACCGGCTGTGACGGGAGCGGCTGTGGCGTGATCGGCTATGCCTCGATCGATGGTAGCGGGAGGAAGATCTTGACTGACTTTTACGGGACCTCCTGCTTGATGCATTCCTGGAACTCTCCCTGCGCCGTGGGCTTGCGTCTCTTGGCCTGATGGGACTGCAACAAAAAGGCAGTGTTAAGCGGCCGGGTCTCTTTTTTGTCTCTTCTCTACTTACCTAATAACATGTCGGCCTCCATACCTTGTTTGCTGGTAGTGGTCTGCGAGGGCAGTGGGCTCCATGAGAAGTACAGGGAAGCAGCAGATGTGGATAGCTGGAAGGAAGCAGAAAGGTGGTTTAAAAATAAGGCATAATGCAAAATGGAAGGGAAGCCTAGAAGGGGAAAGGCACATGAATACCTGGGAAAAAATCCCTGTGGGATTCAGGCAAAGCAGCAGCCTCAGGGAGGAAAAGAAAGTTTCTGCCTTTTTGAATTCGTCACCGCCGTCGCGGCGCTGATGACGCATGCGCGCATGCGCAGTAGCGTCCCGCGAGTCCCGGCGCCATCTTGGATGAGGGCGAGGGAGACCGCCGGCGTCATCATTCCGCTGCGCGCATGTGCAGTACGCCCGGGGGACGCGGCGGGGCTACGAGGAACTACATGGCTCAGAGAGCCCGCTGCTGGAGTAAAGTACAGTCACTGAGCAAGTCAAATGGAGATGTGAAAAGGAAAACAGTAAAGGGCATAATTAAAAAACACAAAAACGAGGAAGGACACCTAGGAAGGAGAGAGGGAGCCACACTGCCTGTTTAAGCTTATTTAAAGCTTGTATATATGCCAGGAAATTCTGCCGGGATTAACCCCTGAGACCACCAGAACAGGGATCCCCCTATAAAGCTCTATTAGAGACTGCACAAGGGGGACTTCCAAACAGGAGAGGCTGAACCTGCTGGGGCGATAGCGGTAGGAGACAAGCTGTAACGTCCACATCCTGTCAGGTGAGGATAAAAAAAGAGAATAATGCCGGGTGTCTCCCCTTCAAATTTATAGCTAACCAATCCTGTCAGGTTGTGGGGGCGGAGTCACAACCCAGTGTGTGCTGCCATAAATGCGTCAGGAAAATTAGCTTCTTCAGGAGAGGGGGGCAGCCAACATATTTCTCTTCTTTAGTACAGGTTTTCTTGAGGGCAGCCTTTCCCTGTTACAGGTATGATCATAGGCGTGCGCACAGGGTTTGCCAGGCGTGCCTGGACACACCCTAATCACCCTTTGTGTCCCAGAATCCCCCTGTTTAAACCCCTGATTGTTCACCAAAGCCCCTAACGGGGCTCCTATAGAAATTGTAAAAATAAATAATAAAAAACAAGATAATACAAATAAAAGCTACTGACACTGTCCACTGCTCTGACACCATTGGTATATATACACTTGCACACACACATATGTGTTTGAGCTTTGAGGTGCACATCCTAATGCAATAGGCTGTGCACACCTATGGGTCTGATCACTGCCAGTCTCAGCTTGTGAATGAAGCAAAGCTAAAAATGCACAATCAGCAGAAAGTGTGTGATTTATGGATTGCTGCATGCCTATGGTCTATGAAGACTTTTGCAGACATTACATATGTGCCATACACATGCATGGCCTCTCATGCCCCGTACACACCATCACTTTATGTGATGAAAAAAAAACGACATTTTCTGTGAAGTAAAAAATGACGTTTTGAAAAACGACACAAAATTGAAGCATGCTTCAATTTTTTTTGGTCGTTTTTTACAAGACATAAAGTGACGTTTTCCCCCACACATGGTCATTTAAAGTGACGTTTTTAAAAACGTCGTTTTTTTTTCATCACATAAAGTGATGGTGTGTACGGGCATCAGTCCTGATCTGTGGACAGCTCCATGTGCTGATGACAGCTCTGTACACATCGCATGGTCTGTGCTGCACTGACCTCCCCTCATTTCTACAAGTGTCAGCAGGTTTTTTTTTTTTTTCTATTTCACTTCTTGAAAGCTGCTCAGAGATGGAGGATCTGTGCGGTCCTAATTAGTGATTTTTGTCCTCTTGTTACAAGGCTCAACATTTCATGCAAATGAACTCTTCAGGGCAGCCAGCAATCCTCCTGCTCCAGAATTAACTGACTCTTATGTTTAATCATATGCTGAGCTCCTCTCAGCCCGGCTAGCTTTTTATCTTGATTACTCTAATCAATAAGAAATGATAGAGTAGAATTATAAACTCTATTGGCTTTTAAATGCCGCCGACAACCCCACTAAACGCCTGCTCTCTGTCACTGCTATTTATTACAATGATCGCTGGAGCGGTTACATCGCAGGCAATGTGTGTGCTGTTATCTCATGGCAATCATAGGGTTACCCGAGCACCACACTTTAACCCTTTCCCTGTCCAGCCGATCAACATCAACACTAAATGATTTCTGAAGATCCATAAAATAAAGTCTCTTGCCTGTAATCGTGACCCTTCTGCCAGCTGTTTAATCGCAAGCGCGGAAAAAATTGCGCGATTTTTAAGTCGCAGGAGTGTGAGAGGGGCCTTAATAATATTAATAAATAATACAACCTTAAGTTATTTATATATATAAAAAAAAATACACATATTTATTAAAACGATTTTCAGTGGGGGGTAGAGAAAAAGCAGACTCAGTATATTTTTCATGGTCACGAGTGGGTTACTTAAGCATCATATTAACCCTTTCCTAGCCCAGCTGATCAGCAACGCTAGCATGACCCTCAAAATGTATTTGTCAGCATATCAAATAACATATACAAGAATATAATCATGCCCTTTCTGTTTGCCTACCTAGGGGTTATAAATATTACAGTGATAATAATAATATTTTTGTAATAATATTTTTATTAACACTCAAAACCTATTTTATATAAAGTTTTTTTTTTTTTTTTATATATATGTGTGATCAAATCTTTATTTAACACATGTGTGAGAACAATACAATAAGGACATTGTTTTGATTGTTACATTGAAGGCAGAGGAAGTATAAGACAAGTGAATAATACACCTTGTTTATTAACATTTAAGAGAAGGTTCTGTATATTATAATTGGTCATAAGTGGGGTAACCCTTTCCTAGCCCATTAGATCACTAACCTATCAATACTAGCATGACCCACAACAAATTATTTCTCAGAATCCACATAGATCAGCATATAAAATAACACTGCTGGCATATAACCATGGCCCTTTTCTTACCTACTCGTTCACAACTATAAGTAACAGCAACATAAAACGTTACAAAAAAAAAAAAAGTAATTTTAAATTGCTATTATCATTATTGTGGTCATTATTAATAATGAATAACATTATTTACTAATAACCTCATTTAAAACAAACTGAAAGATAACTCTAGCTATAGTGGGTGAAGTGCCATCGTCCCTATTGTATATACGAAATGCAACCCTCTAGAGGTGGGACTGTATAGGCACCTTGGTTAGGTGTCTTTACCTTTTTATGTTCATTTTGTACTGACATATACATTTGTATGATCCTCTGTCTGTTCTAAAAAAGTTTTTACTCCTTTTTATACCAATAAATTATATTTTTTAATAACAACGTTTTTTTAGTGCCTATACAGTCCCACATTTGTAAGGATTTCCTTTCAAATAATTTAAAACAAAGTTATTTATAAAAAATGCACCTATTTAGTAAAATGCTCTCTGGATCAATGGAGGTGGAGCAGAGAAATTGCTAAATACAGACTGTGCATGCTGCATTAGGCTGTATTCACACCTATGCAGTTTTAGTGCCTTTTGCATTTTGCAGATTTGCACTACAGCCCATGTAACATGGTTTCCTATTGAACACGTTCTGTAGTGCAAATCTGCAAAATGCAAAAGGCACTAAAACTGCCATAGGTGTGAATCCAGCCTAAGTATCATGACCATGAGAGGGTTAGAAGAGCATCAAGTTAACCCCTTCCCCAGCCAAGAGAATCAAGAACAGAAAACAAAAATCATTTCCCCAGATCCTCATAGATCGGATTTTTTCTGATCTATAATCATATTCCTTCTATCAAAGTTTCTCATGTAATAATAATACAACTATATATTAATGTATTATTATTAGCATTAAATAATGATACTTATTATTATTATTATTATTATTATTATTATTATTATTATTATTATTTTTTTACTTCTACTACTACAACAATAATAATAATAATAATCATAATAATAATAATAATAATAATAATAATAATAATAATAAAAAATAATAATTTATTATGTTAAGCACCATTTTATTGCTAAATAATAAAAATAATAAATGATTTATTATTAATAATATAATATTTTAATTATTATAATGCTAGTTATCATATTATTACTACAACAACAACAACAACAATAATAATAATCCAAAATAATAATTTATTATGTTAAGCACCATTTTATTGCTAAATAATAAAAATAATAAATGATTTATTATTAATAATATTATAATATTTTAATTATTATAATGCTAGTTATCATATTATTACTACAACAACAATAATAATAATACATAATAATACAAAATAATAATTTATTATGTTAGGCACCATTTTAATGCTAAATAATAAAAATAATAAATTATTTATTATTAATAATAATATTATTATATTATTTAAATTATTATAATGCTAGTTATCATATTATTACTACAACAACAATAATAATAATAATTCAAAATAATAATGTATTATGTTAAGCACCATTTTAATGCTAATAAAAATAATAAATGATTTATTATTAATAATAATATTATAATCTTTTAATTATTATAATGCTAGTTATCATATTATTACTACAACAGCAATAATAATAATACAAAATAATAATTTATTATGTTAAGCACCATTTTAATGCTAAATAATGGTAGCTATGACTAAGCATTGATATACAATGCGAAACGCGTCAGGTGTTTTTCCCACTGTGTGCTGATACTTGTAGTGCATTTTTCCTTTACCCAATAAAGGGCACGTCTTTTTTAAGAAATTGGAGTGCGGCTGTCCATATCTTTCTTCTTTTGCATAATGCTACATAATAAATGATTTATTATTAATAATAATATTATAATCTTTTAATTATTATAATGCTAGGTATCATATTATTACTACAACAACAATAATAATAATAATACAAACTAATAATTTATTATGTTAAGCACCATTTTAATGCTAAATAATAAAAATAATCAATAATTTATTATTAATAATAATATTATTATAATCTTTTAATTATTATAATGATAGTTATGCGCAATATTAATAAAAACATATATAAATATTATATAAACATATTTTAAATACACTAAATTGTTGCCTTTCTGGTATGTTAAATGATTTAAATCAATCTCCTTGTCATTTTTATGTTGGAATAATTGCCATCCTTTGTAAAAGGTTTATAAATTCCTTCTGACAGTGACAAAATAAGTCACTTTCTGACACCTGTAAAACGAAGTCACCAGCTGGATGCCCTTGGTTACTGAGGGCAGTGCCTGCCTTGTGGGAATGGGTCATGTTCTTTGCAGCCCTATCACCCCCTTCCCTTGCATCATGGATGAGTGTCAAAAGAGGATTACAGAGGTTGCACCTTCTCTTTCTTTTTTTTTTTTTGTACACCTCTAACAAGTCAAAGAGAAAGACAATCCAGTAGATTTCACAATGGGATTTCATTTCGTCTTCTGCACCTGCAAACCATTCAATGAGCCAAGAAAAAAAAAAAAATCCTCTTTTCAATACAAATGAAAAGACACCTCTAATTTTGCTTTTGTGGCTAGGCTGCTAAAAAAAAAAAAAAAAAAATTAAAAGCATAAAATTGTAAATCAAAACTCCAAAATAAATGCCACTTTTGAATTTCCATGCGACCTGGAAAGGTGTTGAGAGACAGAGAAGAGAAGGGCACTCATTAGATGGAAATCTAGATCAGATTCAAGCCTGAGCCCCCAAGTATTTGTACTGACGAGTTCGGAGCGAAATCACGTCCAATTTTGCCTCTCTGCTCCGTACTTGTTATTAGATTGATGGCTAGAGCCGCAGAATTATTCCTGGTCTGGAAGCTATCAAGAGCCCACTAATTTCACATTAAAACCCATTGACTGCAACTGCGTGATTGAAGGGTTTTCAACAATTAACATAATCAGAAAATGAGTCGAGATCATTTTTTATTCAACTCATTACTCTTTAATCATGTATGTATTTTAATTAATATCGCTTGCTTTAGAAATAACACGTACATGGAGAATGCCATATCGGTCCAGGCAATCTTGGTGGGCATGAAATAGCCTGGTAAAGGTAGGTAGTTATTTTATACATACAGAGAAAAAAAAGAAAAGAATGCCAATGTGTACTGACACTGGAGACATCGAAGATGACAACTGTCATCCATCAGTCTCTAATTGCAGGCTGGGCTGGGAATGGTCCATAAGAAAATAATATGCAAATATCTGTAATAGTGGTCTTGGCTTAATTAAAACTTATTTATTCACACTGATGCAGTAAACACATTTGTGCTGGAGTAAGGCAATCTTCAAGAAAAGTCGATTTTAAAAGTTAATAATAATAAAAAATGATGATAATAATAATTATATCGATTTTAAAAGTAAGTTTCTACTTTATTAGTTGTACACACTTCCATAAATGAGCGGTTTATTATCAGATCGATCAATTATTTTCAGATCGATCTATAATTGACAACTCATTCAATCGATATTCCACAAACAGTGAAGTGGATTTCAATTTAAAAGTCAAAATAATAACTTCCATCAATGCAAAATGATTCATAATATTCTGCCTTGGCTTGCCTTAACCACTTAAAGCGGGGGTTCACCCTATCGACGGGAAAAAATTTTTTTTTTTTTTTTTACCTTAAAATCAGGCATTGTAGCGCGAGCTACAGTATGCCTGTCCCGAATTTTTTCCCCCCATACTCACCTTGTAGTCGTCCATCGAAGATACCGGGGAATGGGCGTGCCTCTGGAGACGGAGGATGATTGACGGCCGGCTCTGGCGCGTCACGCTTCTCCGGAAATAGCCGAAATAGGCTTGGTCTTCACGACGCGTGCGCATAGCCTGTGCGCAGGCGCCGTGAAGAGCCGAGACCTACTCCGGCTGTCTTCGGGGAGAGTGACGTGCCAGGGCCGGCCGTCAATCATCCTCCCTCTCCATAGGCACGCCCATTCCCCGCGGGAGCCGAAATCTACGATGGACGACTACAAGGTGAGTACGGGGTTAAAAAAATCGGGACAGGCATACTGTAGCTCGCGCTACAATGCCTGTCTCGATGGTAAAATCATGGGATTGTGGGTGAACTACCGCTTTAAGACCCGGACCAAAATGCAGCTAAAGGACCCAGCCAGGTTTTGCGATTCGGCACTGCGTCGCTTTAACAGACAATTGCGCGGTCATGCGACGTGGCTCCCAAACAAAATTGGTGTCCTTTTTTTCCCACAAACAGAGCTTTCTTTTGGTGGTATTTGATCACCTCTGCGGTTTAAATTTTTTGCGCTATAAACAAAAATAGAGCGACAATTTTGAAAAAAAATGCTATGTTTTTTACTTTTTGCTCTAATAAATATCCCCCAAAAATATATAAAAAAGATTTTTTTCCTCAGTTTAGCCGATACATATTCTTCTACCTATTTTTGGTAAAAAAAATAGCAAAAAGCGTTTATCGGTTGGTTTGCGAAAAATTTATAGCGTTTACAAAATAGGGGATAGTTTTATTGCATTTTTATCAATTTTTTTTTTACTACTAATGGAGGCGATCAGCGATTTTTATCGTGACTGCGACTGTATGGCGGACACTTCGGACAATTTTGACACAAAAAATGCATTTAAAATGCATTGTTTACTGTGAAAATGACAGTTGCAGTTTGGGAGTTAACCACAGGGGGCGCTGAAGGGGTTATGTGTGACCTACTATGTGTTTACAACTGTAGGGGGTGTGGTTGTAGGTGTGACCTCATCGATTGTGTCCCCCTATAAAAGGTATCACACGATCGATGACGCCGTCACAGTGAAGAACGGGGAAGCTGTGTTTACATACAGCTCTCCCCATTCTTCAGCTCCGGGGACCGATCGCGGGACTCCAGCGGCGATTGGGTCCGCGGTCACGGAGCTTCGGACCGGGTCGCGGGAGCTTAAAGGGCAAGGTACATATACGTTGATATGCCCAGCCGTGCCATTCTGCCGACGTATATCGGCGTGAAGGGGTCCTTAAGTGGTTAAAGCGGAGGTCCACCGTTTTTTATTTTTTTTAAGCCAGCAGCTACAAAAACTGCAGCTGCTGACTTTTAAAAAATGGACAGATGAGGCTGAGAAATCGCTCGGTCCTCGGATGCTGCCGCCGCCATGCTCAGTGGGGAAATCAGGAAGTGAAGCTTTGCGGCTTTGCTGCCCGGTTCCTTACTGCGAATGCGCGAGTAGCGCACGCGCTGTCAATGGTCCCCGCGGGAAGTGTCAATGGTCCCCGCGGGAAGTGGCAGGTATCTGCACCCCCCTAAAAGGTGCCAAATGTGACACCGGAGGGGGGAGAGTTCCGGAAAGCGGAAGTTCCATTTTTGGGTGGAACTCCGCTTTAATGCTTGAATTAAAAATAATAATAAATTTGATCTAATGGTGACCATACACACTTTGATAAATGATTAAAGTGGTTGTAAACCCTCTCTCAAAAAAGGCATAATGAGCTAGTATGTATTGCATACTAGCTCATTATGAAATACTTACCTTACATCCAGGGACGGACTGACCATTGAGTCACTCGGGCACTGCCCGAGGGCCCCATGCCACTAGGGGGCCCCATCAGGGTTGCCAGGCTCAGTAAAACCAGGAACAGTATGTAAAAATCTATGTTTTTTTTAGATCTGTCCCTGATATGTCTGAAACGACATGCTTTTGATGTGAAAGTCCCGAGATTTTAGCTGCCCCGCCTCTGCACTGCCTCCTGGCGTGGTGGCCATCTTTAAGCCCAGGGGCCCCATAATCTTCTATTGCCCGGGGGCCCCATGAGTTGTCAGTCTGCCCCTGCTTACATCAAAGCTGTTGCAGAGGTCCCCGCACACCGCTGTGACCGGCGACATGTCTCTCAGAGTTATTTCCGGGTTTGCGGGCTCTGGCACTGTGATTGGCCGGAGCCGCGATGACATCACTCCCACGCGTACGTGCAATATGGCTACCTGGAGGTGTTCTATACACATAATATGTACAAGAACGCCCCCAGAAACATAATTTTCTGCTTGTGTGATTGGCTCACCAATTTTCCCAGAAGCAGACATTAAGATACAAGATACAGATTTTTGGCACCCCCTGCAGCAAAAATGTCATTTTTGGTGAGATACTCCCAATAGGAACATGTCTAAAGGGATGCAGGCCCATCAGCTTTCTCCATTAGAGCCCTGCAGCTGCAGCAACTGATTGATAATTATGAAAACACTTCTATTAGACTCACATGGGCACAGAGGAACAAACAGAGATTTCTTCAGAATAACAAAAGGTAGGAATCTGCAACAAAGCTTGTTAACATCCTTGTAATGTACATAGATCACCCAGAGGGGAATGTTTTTTTCTCAACAAAAGTGGTTATGCTTTAAATTATTGATCACATCTCTGTTTTTACCATGCAAGCTTATAATCCGATCAATTGAAATACAATAGACTTCATGAACAAAGCATCTCAGTGCTGCCAATTGATGTAAGATGATTGATACATTTCTGCCCTGGTTGATCAACTTAGTTTGATCTTAACCAATTTAATGGTTGCCACACGCTTAAATTAATAATTTCCAATCAATCTCTCATGATAAGAATAATTGATCTATAGTGGACAACACCATTAATCGATAAGATACACTTGGGAAAGTGGATTTTGATCGATAGTTGGAAGATACAATTCTTATGCCGCGTACACACGACCATTTTTCATGATGAGAAAAATGCAATTTTTTTAATTGGTCATGAAAAAACGATCGTGTGTAGGCTCCAGAGCATTTTTCTCGACGAGAAAAATGGCCGTTAAAAATTTAGAACCTGCTCTATTTTTTATCATCGTTTTTCACGTCGTTCTATCTCATGTCGTGAAAGCCGGTCGTGTGTACGCTTTAACGAGGGAGAAAAAACGTGCATGCTCAGAAGCAAGTTATGAGACGGGAGCGCTCGTTCTGGTAAAACTACCGTTCGTAATGGAGATAGCACATTCGTCACGCTGTAACGGACTGAAAAGCACGAAGACTGAAAAACGCGAATCGTCTCTCACCAAACTGTTACTAACGCGAAATCAGCAAAAGCAGCCCAAAGGGTGGCGCCATTCGAATGGAACTTCCCCTTTATAGTGTCGTCGTATGTGTTGTACGTCACCGCGCTTTGCGCGAGCATTTCTTTTCACTATCGTGTGTAGGCAAGGCAGGCTTAAGAGGAATCACGTTGTTGTTTTTTTCCATGACATGAATAACGGTCGTGTGTACGCGGCATAAGTTATGGATCATATTTCTGTTCTCAACATGCAACCTTATAGATTAATCGAAAAACTATTGAATTAATGTTCAAATCATGCAAAGCGATCAATAATTTTTCACCCTGGCCGATCAATGTTTCATTAAATCCAAGTTAATGTGATACTAAAGCTAATCCAATTTTTCACCTTAATGCATTCTTAGCATTAAAGTGGTTGTAAAGTCAGAAGTTTTTTTATCTTAATGCATGCTCAACATTGATAAAAAGCCTTCTGTATGCAGCAGCCCCCTCTAATATTTACCTGAGCCCATCTCTGTCCAGCGATTATGCAGGAGAGACTCAGCTGCCCGGGACTCTCCCTCCTAATTGGCTGAGACAGCAGTGGAGCGCCATTGGATCCTGCTGCTGTCAAAGTCAGTGAGCCAATGAGGAGAGAGAGGGGGCAGGGCCTAGCCGCAGCTACATGTCTAAATGGACACACTGAGCAGCCACTGCTTGCTGTGGGGGCACTCGGGAGGAGGGAGGGGCCAGGTGCGCCAAAGAGGGACCCAAGAAGAGGAGGATCTGGGCTGCTCTGTGCAAAACAACTGCACAGAGGTGGCAAATATAAAATGTTTAATATTTTTAAACACAAAAATGCAAGACTTTAGTATCACTTTAAGGTAAAAAAATATATATTTACTAGAATAATTGCATTTCCATGTTCTGTGTACTGTGGGAGACCAAATACAGTGCATGCAGGGGGCTGGGTCTAGTTTAATTGTTCAATTGAACAATTAATTTATTTAACAATTTAACAATGAAACAATTTAATTGAACAAGCTGAAGTTAGAAGCTGATTGGCTACCATGCACAGCTGCACCAGATTTTGCACTCTCCATTTTTGGTAAATCAACCCGTGTGCCTCCATAGCAAGCGACTTGCTATGGGCACACACGAAGAAGATGAGGAGCCAGAAACTCGAGAAGAGCAGGAACGGGGCTGCTCTGTGCAATACCACTGCACAGAGTAGGTGAGTATAACATGTTTTTTTTTTAAATTAAAAACATTTGTTTGACTTTGGTAACACTTTAATGGTGTCCATACACACTTCGATAAAAGATCCATTATTTTTGGAATAATCGATTCACAGCCAACACACTATTCAAATGATATGTCACACAAAGGGAAAAGGATTTTGACCAATAGTTAAGATACACATTTAACTTATGCTCTTAAGTTAATGATCACATCTCTGTTTTCATAATGTAATCTAATAACATGATTGATCCAAATATGATTGTATTCAGGAACAAAGTATCTCTGTGCTGTGGATTGATGCAAAATGGTTTATAATATTCCGCCCTGGATGATCAATTCAGTTTTTATAGAAACTGATTAAAATTAAATCTAAATAGATCAGAAGGAAAGTTGGAGCTATTCAATCAGTTTCCAATTCCATTGTTTCCACTGAATCACACATCAATTGGATAATAAAATCAAAGCATGTATGACCAACATAAATTTAATCTAAATTCATCAGAAAGCAAAATTATGCCTATTTGATTGTTTGCCCATTTTAATAATTTTGATCATATTGGCATGCAAAATTTCCGAAATTTCCAATTTCTGATTCGAAAACTCGAAGTTTGACAATTCGGAAACCGAAATTTCAAAAAACAGAAATGATAAAATTCGGAAATTACGGAATTAAGTAAAAAACGAATTTGGAACTAAACTAATTGCACATGTCTAGCTAGCAGTACCAGCCAGCAGTAACCACCAGCAGGACCCACCAGCAGTACCAGCCCTGGAGGACAGCCAGTCCTCGTCCATATGCAGAGTGGACACGAACCTGTCATCCACCCGCTACGCTCATTGTGGGCCTCGACCGGTTACCAAGTTGCTAAAGTGGCCCTTGCTCTTCAAAAGGTTGGGTACCCCTTGTGTATGGTCAGCCTAAGAACATTACAATTTGCAAATTAAATGTTTTACATTGCGGTTAATCTGCTCTGTTTGTTTTCACTGCTCTCTAATAGTGGCAGAATAGGTGTGCGCACAGGGTGTGCCGGGTGTGCCATGAGCCTTAGTGTTATCGCTCTGTGTAGCAGCAGGATCATGGGAAAGATATCCCTCTTAAAGGTTCTGCCATAAGGGAAGTGTCTATGCTCTTCTTTTTCACTGTGCCAGCAGGGAGAACAATGAGCCGGGGTCATATATATGTAGATACATACACATGCACGTGTGTTTGAGCTTAAGGGTGCACACCCTAATGTATTAGGCTGCGTACACCTATGAGTGACAATACGCACAATTTAAATTATCTAGTCGGATGTACAAATTAACCAAAATGACCAAATTGGCAAAATTATTGATCGTGCTGCATTTGTTCATGAAGATGATCGTATTTGAATGAATGAATGAATGAAAACTTATATAGCGCAGCACATGCGAATTTAATCGCCTCTGGGCGCTTGTTGTTCCTGTCTCCTTTGGTATCAAAAGAGATGAGTCTTGATCTTTCTCCTGAATGCTAAGTGATTCTCCTCCAACCGAATGCTGGTTGGTAAAGCGTTCCATAGTCTAGGCCCTTGGACCGCGAATCTCCTTTCTCCTTTGGACTTGTATCTGGCTTTGGGTATCTGGAGGAAATTTTGATTGGTGGAACGCAGAACGCGATTGGGTTTATGAGCTTTTATTTTTTCGCATAGATAATGGGGAGCATTCCCATAGATACATCTATGCGTTAGACAGAGTGCTTTAAAAGTGATTCTGTCTTTTACTGGTAACCAGTGAAGGGCTCTCAGTGAAGGCGAGATTGATTCCCAAGGTTTTTTCCCAGTCACCAGTCTGGCGGCCGTATTTTGAACGACTTGTAGACGAGCGATTTGGTACTTGGGGAGTCCGAGGTAAAGGGCATTTGCATAGTCCAATCTTGAGTTTACAATAGCTCCAACCACGACCGCTATGTCTTCCTTGGGAATAAAAGGAGTAAGTCTGCGTAGTAGGCGCAGCAGATGGTGAGATCCGCTGACTACTGACCCTATTTGTGCGTCCAATGTCATGTGAGAGTCAAAGATGACCCCGAGACTTTTGACTTTGACTTTGATCAGATTATGAGACTGGAAAAGCAGAGATGTGATTACCGTATTTATCGGGGTATTGTGCGCTCCGCCGTATAGAGCGCACCCCTAAAGTGAACCCGCAATTCCTGTAAAAAAAAGATTTTAGTACTTACAGTTTTGGTGTCTTGCGCGGCGTCCATCGGCAGCCTCGTCGGGTCCGGCGTCCGTCTGCGGCTTTGGTGGTGTCCTCCTCGTCGGGTCCGGTGTTGTTCTGTGGTGTCCTCCCTGCTCGATCCCCGCTTCCCGCGCTGAGTTTGAACTACTGCGCCGGCATATACCGAGCGCAGTACACTCGTGTATAATCGGGCAGGCTCGGCTCCTCTCGCGGTCAGTCCTGTGCGTCCTGTATGTTCAGGACGTGACTGCGAGAGAAGCCGAGCCTGCCCGACTATACATGAGTGTACTGCGCTCGGTATATGCCGGCGCAGTAATTCAAACTCGGTGCGGGAAGTGGGTATCGGCGTATATCGCGCACCCACGATTTTCGCAAAAAAGTGCGCGGTATACGCCTATAAATACGGTAATAACAATAACTTATGATCCAAGTTATTTCCAAACTATCAATTCAAATCTGCCTCCCCATACGTCATAGTGATCAAATGTGTTCCCCATAATTAAGCTAGGAGGGGCGGAGTGAAACACATTGGGGGCATGGCCTGGTGGGAGCCCAGGCAGAGCTTGCCATACACCACCACAAGAGGGTTTGCATTGATGTGTGGCTATTAGGGATATCTACATTTCTACACATTGATGTTTAGAGCCAGGACGAGCACCCACCCTAGCCAGCACTTACAGCAGTGTACCAGGATTAGCATCCCTTTCCAAGCCTAATGCCGCGTACACACAACCGTTTTTCGGGTTCTAAAAAATTACGTTTTTTTTATGTCATTAAAAATGATCGTGTGTGGGCTTCAGAACATTTTTCATGATCTAAAAAATTGGGCCAAAATTTTTTCGAACATGCTCTATTTTTTTCACAACGTTTTTAACGTTGTAAAAAATAGTTGTGTGTGGGCTTTAACGACGTGAAAAAACGTGCATGCTCAGGAACAAGTTATGAGACGGGAGCGCTCGTTCTGGTAAAACTACCGTTCGTAATGGAGTAAGCACATTCATCACGCTTTAACAGACTGAAAAGCGTGAATCGTCTTTTACTAACACAAAATCAGCTAAAGCAGCCCAAAGGGTGGCGCCATCCGAATGGAACTTCCCCTTTATAGTGCTGTCGTACGTGTTGTATGTCACTGCGCTTTGCTAGAGCATTTTTTTCACGATCATGTGTAGGCACGTTTTTTCCTAGACCCTTAAAACGTCATTTTTTAGAACCCGAAAAACGGTCGTGTGTACGCGGCATTAGTGGCACACAAGATGTTTTGATCAAAATGTGTTATTAATTTTAGACCAATCATTCCAATTGGGGGAGGATGATTGAAAATAAATTGATAATTTATCCAAGCGTGTATGGTCTACAATCAATTGTGTAGTAGTATAAAGGCCTATCTGATTTGATACCATTTGAATGGATCGTTTAGGTTTGTTCTTATACTAACATCGTTTTGGCAAACTAAGCAAACTAATGGTGTCCATACACCTGGTGGTCTGATTGAACAATTGAACGAATGATGCCCACCATAAATCAAATTTAAATTCATCAGAAGGGGAAATTATGTCTATTCGATTGTTTTCCCATTTCCATAATTTTTATTGTATTGCATATTGATCGGATAATAAAGTAAAAGAATGTGTGATTGTAAAATGATTGGCTCTATAAATTGTCGCAAAGTGCTGGTTGAGCAATCAGGAAAAGATATGCTTTTCTTTGCAGAGTGCAGTGAATGGGAGTCAGTCTTTGAGCCATGACACCATGTTAATTCCATCACCGACACCATACGTGTAGTCTCTTTAACTCATTCTTTATTATTATGTTCTTGCTGCTTGTGTTCCGGAGGTATTCTGTTATAGACATTACCATCCACCTGCTAATACAATGCAGGCAGGTCATGGAGAAATTGACTGGGGCATTGTAAAGAGTGTTGTAAATGGGCAGAGCAAACAATGCAGCATTCCATCGGACAATAGGCCCGAAACAGGTGAGCGGTACGGTGATCGCTGCCTCAATCTGCCTCCTGAGATCTGAATCCATCTTTAGAGCAAGGGCTGGGACTGCAAAGAGAGCGCTGCCCTCTAATGGGGAAAAGAGGTAATAGTGTGTACAACATTTTCTCTGAGGATGATTTACTAAAGCAGATTTTCTCAACCTTTTTCAAGTCAAGGCTCCCCTAAAATGATGCACAATCTCGAGGCACTCCATTCTAAAATGTAAAAAATTAAACCAATAGTTTTACACAAAGCAACAGCATCCACACACGTAGAACACCCAACATTAGAGGTGATTAATTCTTACAAAGCAAATACAACTTTGCACACTGGTACTGGGTAGTATTCCAGCGTTTCTCTTCTCCTTCAGTTTTTCCAATGTGGCCCCAGTGCTGAGAATGAGGGGTGGGTGGTGGGGAATCAAACAAGGATGCTGCCCGGTGAATTTTTATTTTATTTTTTTTATTTGTTTTTATGACAAAATTGTCATATTAACAGATTATTTCTCTCACATATGCATACTTGCAACTGCATCCCAAACCACATTCTGCTACTCCTACTGAGTATGGCGATAGCACATGTGTAATGCCACGTACACGATTATTTTTTGGCTTGTAAAAAACAACATCATTGAAAATGATCGTGTGTGGGGTTCACGTAATTTTTCGGGTTCTGAAAAACGTAAAAAAAAAATTCAAACATTTTTTAACGACGTTTTAAACTATGTCGTTTTTTCGGGGTGGTAAAAAAAGATCGTGTGTGGGCTAAAACGACGTG
Organism: Rana temporaria; assembly: GCF_905171775.1. NCBI lineage: Eukaryota > Metazoa > Chordata > Amphibia > Anura > Ranidae > Rana > Rana temporaria. The sequence goes on along the minus strand of NC_053492.1, from coordinate 262,394,350 downwards.
AAAAACCCGCGCATGCTCAGAAGCAATTTATGAGATGGGAGTGCTCGTTCTGGTAAAACTAGCGTTCGGAATGGAGTAAGCACATTCATCACGCTGTAACAGACAGAAAAGCGTGAATCGTCTTTTACTAACACAAAATCAGCTAAAGCAGCCCAAAGGGTGGCGCCATGCACATGGAACTTCCCCTTTATAGTGCCGTTGTACGTGTTGTGCGTCACAGCGCTTTGATAGAGCATTTTTTTTAACGATCGTGTGTGGGCAACGTCGTTTTAATAATGAAGTTGGAAAAAACTGCGTTTTTTTCTAGAGGCTGAAAAACGTTGTTTTTTACAAGCCGAAAAATGATCGTGTGTACGCGGCATTAGACTTCATCATAGCCTGGCCACATACAGAGGCCCAACTTGCAGGGAGCACCATTAGGTGTTCTAGGAACATAAATTACACATCTAATTTTGTGACTACCTATTACACTTTTGTGAGGCGCTGTGGAGTACTGATGGCCCTAATGAACACTGTGATGGCATGAATGTGGCATGGATGAGCAATGATGTGGCATGGATGAGGCATGAATGAGCATTGATGGGGCATGGATGATGCACGGATGAGTACTGATGTGGCATGGATAAGGCATGGATAATCACAGATTTTTACACGTGGAGCACTGATGTAGCATGGATGAGGCACAGATGAGCACTGATGTGGCATGGATGAGGCACAGGTGAGCACTGATGTGGCATGGATGAGGCACAGATGAGCAATGAGGTGGCATGGATGAGGCACAGATGAGCAATGATGTGGCATGGATGAAGCACAGATGAGCAATGATGTGGCAGAGATGAACACTGACATGGCATGGATGAGGCACTGATGACAAAAGATGTGGCATGGGTGAGGCACGGATGAGCACTGATGGGGCATGGATTTGACACTGATGAGCACCGATGTGGCATGGATGTGGCAGATATGAGCACTTATGTGGCATGGATGAGGCATGGGTGAGCACTGATTGTGGCACAGATAATCACTGATGTGGCATGGATGAGCACTGATGTGGCATGGATGTGGCATGGATGAGCTCTGATGTGGCATGGATTTGACACTGATGAGCACCGATGTGGCATGGATGTGGCAGGTATGAGCACTTATGTGGCATGGATGAGCACTGATGTGGCATGGATGAGGCATGGGTGAGCACTGATTGGCATGGATGTGGCACAGATAATCACTGATGAGGCATGGATGAGCACTGATGTGGCATGGATGAGCACTGATGAGCACAAATGAGCACTGATGTGGCACAGATGGAGCACAGATAAGCACGGATGTGGCATGGATAAGCACTGATGTGGCATGGATGAGCACTGATCTGGAAAGGAGGAGCACTGATGTGGCATGGATGAGCACTGATCTGGCATGGAGGAGCACTGATGTGGCATGGATGAGGCATGGATGAGCACTGATATGGCATGAATGAGCACTGATGTGGCATGGATGAGCACTGATGTGGCATGGATATGGCATGCATGTGGCACAGATGAGCACTGATGTGGCATGGGTGAGCACTGATGTGGCATGAATGAGCACTGATGTGGTATGGATATGACATGGATGTGGCACGGATGAGCACTGATGTGGCATGGATGAGCACTGATGTGGCATGAATGAGCACTGATATGGCACGGATGAGCACTGATGTGGCATGGATGTGGCACAGATGAGCACTGGTGTGGCACGGATGAGCACTGATGTGGCATGGATGAGGCACAGATGAGCACTGATGTGGCATGGATGTGGTACGGATGAGGACTGATGTGGCATGGATGAGGCATGGATGAGAACTGATGTGGCATGGATGTGGCACAGATGAGCACTGATGTGGCAAGGATAATCACTGATGTGGCATGGATGAGGCATGGATGGGGCATGGATGAGCACTGATGTGGTATTGATGAGGCACGGATCAGCACTGATGTGGCATGGATAAGCACTGATATGGCATTTATAAGCACTGATGTGGCATGGATAAGCACTGATATGGCATTTATAAGCACTGATGTGGCATGGATAAGGCACGGATGAGGACTGATGTGGCATGGATATGGAATGAATGAGGTATCCTGTCCCCCCTCCCCCTGGAAAGGTGGAAATTGTGCCACCGAAGGGGGAGAGGAATCCGGTGAGCGGAAGTCCCACTTTTGGGTGGAACTCTGCTTTTAAGGAAAGGAAAATTGTGGTAAGTTGTGTTCAATTTTTTTACTTTCCCTGCTCCATGTCAGTACATCTGGGAAATAACTAGCCATACAAGGGAGTGATAATTCTGCATACTCTTTTTTATTTTGGCCAGAGGCTGAAGCCAGGAAGCATCTGCCAAATTTGTCTGTCGTCAAAGCTTCCGGCACTATACAGTAATAAGTCATAAAAGTATATATTGAGGTCCACGTAGCTACAGTATCTTGCAGATTGTCTCTAAGTACACTTAGCCTGCTGCCACCTACGAGGTAGATATACTTCTAGTGGACTGCTCTGTCAACCCCCTCTGGCACAGGCAACCCTTTCGACTTGGAGGCCAAGAAAATTAGCTTCACCAACCAAGAGGCTTTAACCATGCCGAAAGCCTTTACCTGTTCCACGCATAATGACAAACAGGTACTTCACCTTCCTGATATCAGCCGTCACATCGATATAGGATCTCAAAGCTTGGACCACATCCAGCGGGCTAGCCCCTTGGGTACTTATGGACAGGAACATAGAAAGGACAATCTATTGTATGGTGTGAAATCTGGAGGCCACTTTAGGCACAAACCTGAGCATCGATACAGACAACAGTACAACAAAGTACATGCACAAGATCTCTCTACATCATCTGTGGCAAAACATTTTCGGATGACGGGGTATCGATCTTCCCAGCTACGCTTTACAGTTATTGAAGTGGTTAATACTCCCAAGCAAGGTGGCGGTTTGGTTCACCTAACGTTACAGCAACAATTATTCTAGATCTATAAATTGGACGCACTCTCCCTGGGATGAATGAAGAAAATGATTTATCGGTATTCATATGATTTATGCGCTCCTTATTTGCTTCCCTTGTGAGGTGGTTAAAGTGATCTTCCAAATCGTTGTGATTCCCACCTCCAACCGATCCTGATGCCGCGTACACACGACCATTTTTAATGGTCTAGAAAAAACTATGTTTTTTTTCAACCCAATTCTTGTCAAGCCTGCCTTGCCTACAAACGATCGTGAAAAAAAAAATGCTCGAGCAAAGCGCGGTGACGTACAACGCGTACGACGGTACTATAGGGGAAGTTCCATTCGAATGGCGCCACCCTTTGGGCTGCTTTTGCTGATTTCGTGTTAGTAAAAGTTTGGTGAGAGACGATTCGCCCTTTTCTGTCTTCGTGCTTTTCAGTCTGTAATGCCGCATACAGACGATCGTTTTTTGTGATGAAAAAAAATGAAGTTTTTGAAAACGTCATTTAAAATGATAGTGTGTGGGGAAAATGTCGTTTTATGTCTTCAGAAAAACGACCAAAAAAAAATTCGAACATGCTCGAATTTTTTGTGTCGTTTTTCAAAATGTCGTTTTTTGTGTCAATGAAAATGATAGTGTGTGGGCAAAACAACGTTTTTAAACCCGCACATGCCCAGAAGCAAGTTTTGAGACGGGAGGTAAAACTACCATTCATAATGGAGTAAGCACATTCATCACGCTGTAACAGACAAAAAAGCACGAATCATCTTTTACTAACAAGTAACCAGCTAAAAGCAGCCTCAAGGCGAATAGAACTTCCCCTTTAGAGTGCCGTCACTTTGTTCATCATTTTTCAAAATGATGGTGTGTATGCTACATCGTTTTTGAAAATGAAGTTTCAAAAATGTCGTTTTTTTTCATCACTTCAAACGTCATTTTTTTTTCATCACAAAAAACGACCGTCTGTATGCGGCATTACAGTGTGACGAATGTGATATCTCCATTATGAACGCTAGTTTTACCAGAACGAGCACTCCCGCCTCATAACTTGCTTCTGAGCATGCACGTTTTTTCACGTCATTAAAGCCTACACATGACGGTTTTTCACGACGTGAAAAACGACAACGTGAAAAAATAGAGCATGTTCTAAATTTTTAATGCCCATTTTTCACATCATTAAAAAAGTGCTCTGGAGCCCACACACAATAGTTTTTAATGAAATTAAAAAAAAAAGAAATTTTTCACGTCATGAAAAATGGTCGTGTGTACGTGGCATTAGTGTCTGCAACTGAAGTTTTTTTCTGGTATCTATGTGGATTGATGTTTGATAATTGCTGTAATATTAGCCTGTATATCTTCACGGTTCTAATGAAAATGTATATTGAGTTTGTATTTGTCCTGTGCATGTACTCTGTTGTACTGTTTTGTCTGTATATGTTGCTTTCTTTCATAAATGTATAAAAATAAAAACGTTAGCTATTTGGAGTTCTGCCTCATATTTACTTATAGATTATTATCCCTGGATCTTTTTTGAGGAAGCCAAATATATGGTTCCAGCATCCATATTCATGCAATTAATCCTTTATTCACTGATGTTGTGATATGAGTGTGTAATTAGCTTACCTTTTGTTTTACAAACCTGAGCACCCTTTCCCAGAATAACGTGACAATGTGTTCTTTAAACCTTAATGCTGCTAACTCTGAAGCCCTGTACACACGATCGGACCTTTGTCCGACCAAATTCACATCGGAATTCTTCCAAGTTGGCCCTGTATTTGGCTCCATCCATCTTCCTATCAACTCTGACCATGCTGCCATTACCATGTTTCACGGAGGGGGGTGGTGTGTTCAGGGTGATGTGCAGTGTAAGGCCTCGTACACACCAGAGGATATCCGCTGGAAACGGTCCGCCGGACCTTTTCCAGCAGATAAATCCTCTGGCGGATTTGGATCTGATGGCTGTACACACCATCAGATCGAAATCCGTGCGGAATATATCCGCGGTGACGTGTCGCGGCGACGTGCGCGACGCTGGAAGGCAACTACTTCCACGCATGCGTCGAATCATTACGACGCATGCGAGGGATGGGAGCGGATGGATTGATCCGGTGAGTCTGTACAGACGACCGGATCAATCCGCTGGACACGATTCAAGCGGATAGATTTCTTAGCATGCTAAGAAATTTTTATCCGCTTGAAATCGATCGGCCGGATTTTAATCCGCAGGGAAATGTCCGCTAGGCCGTACACACGACCGGATCTATCTGCTGGAACTGATCCGCGGATCAATTCCAGCGGATAGATCCGGTCGTCTGTACGAGGCCTTAGTTTTGCACCACACATAGCATTTTGCTTTTAGGCCTAATGTTGGCATGGAGTCCACTGTAGCATTTCCAGCGGCAAGGCAGTGTAAGACTAGCCAGCAAAGGGATTACTTTGATTCAGTTGGTCAGATTAAACATGTATTGCAATATATGTGAACTAACAATATATTTGTCCTGCTACACAAAAAGGCGCTCTGAGTTCCTGCCTGCAAAGGGCTATTGCTAAATCTGACTGTGCCTGTCAGATCCTATCATGGACGTATGCCTCTTAGACCCACAACAAGGCTCAGGCGCATCCCCGCTGGCAGACTTCAAACTGTAAACAGACATGCACCATTGCGCACGTGCGTGCAGCGATCATGCTCGCACGGTGACGCTGCTATGGGGCCAGCGGTCTTTAAAAGGGGCTTCTACTGTCCAGACCCTTGCTGTCTGATCTGCAGCTTCTCCTGTGACCTGAACCTGCACATGTTGCTACCCTGACCCGGCTTCCTGACCTTGCTGCTATCTCCAGTCCTGACCTTTGGCTCCATGTCCTGTCAGCGTTGAGGAGACCGATGTATGTTCCCAGTACAGAGGAACACACATTGGTCTCCTCCCCTTGTGAGTCCCCTCCCCCTACAGTTAGAACACACTTTAGGGAACATATTAACCCCTTCCTCGCCCCCTTCCCTGCCAGTCACATTTACACAGTAATCAGTGCAGTTTTATAGCACTAATCGCTGTATAAATGTAAATGGTCCCAAAAATGTGTCAAAAGTGTCCGATATGTCCACCACAATGTCACGGTCACAATAAAAATCACAGATCGCCGCCATTACTAGTAAAAAAATTAAAATAAATAAAAATGCCATAATTCTATTCTCTATTTTGTAGATGCTAGAACTTTTGCGCAAACCGATCAAATACGCTTATTGCGTTTTTTTTTTTTTTTTTTTATACATTCTTTATTTTACATTTTTCACCTTTTACATTGTCTTGAACTCAGTTTAGTATCAATACACACAATATAAACAGTTTTCTATTGCTGTGTTTCTTGCATTTCCAAAAACTGTTATTCCTTTCTATCCCACTTCATCCTATCATATCGTCCCCTTACTCGTGTTCTCCCCTGGTTCAAGACACCACAGCCCCCCCTCCCCCTTGCCCCCAAGCCCTTCTTCCGGGCTTAGAGAAAAAACAAAAAACAACAAAAAAAAAAAAAAAAAGGGGAAAATCCCCTCTCTCTCTCCTTCCCCTCTCCTCCCACACCTCGTCATCCCTCCCTAGTCCTCCCCCCGGTCCTCCCTCCCCCGCATCTCCCATCTCACATAGGGCTCCCATGTCTCCCTCACTATCTCCTCCCTCTCCCCCAGAAATGCCGTAAGGTTCTCCATGCATTGCATTTCCTTGATTTTAGCTAACCATTGTGCTTTACTTGGATAGCATGTGCTCTTCCAAAGTACCGGGATACACGATCTAGCTGTAACCACTAAATGTCTCACAAGGGATCTTTTGTATTTCTCCATTGACATAGGTATGTCTAGTAGCAGATAAGTCGACGGTTCCTCTCCTAGTGCTGTCTCTGTTATTTCTTCTATCACTTCAGATACCATTTTCCAGAAATCTTTAACCCCCTCACAATTCCAAAAAATATGTAAGAGTGTTCCCTCTTCTTTTTGACATCGCCAACAGGTGTTTGACACCTGAGGGTAAATCTGGTTTAATACCTCTGGTGTCCTATACCATCGGCTCAGTATCTTATATCCTCCTTCTTGAAATTTGGAAGCTATTGATGCTTTATGGTTAAATTGGAAGATTTTTTTTTTCTGAATTTCCGTAAATCTAACCCCTAAGTCTGTTTCCCACTTCTGGATAAAGCCTATCTCCCGCGGTGCTTTCATTTCATTTATCAAGGAGTAGAATATGGAAAGTGAGTGTCTCACCGACTCTCCCCTAAGACACATTTTCTCGAACTCTGATGGTGTTTCTCTCATCCTAATATGTCCCCGTATAGATCGAAGAAATCCCCCTAACTGTCTCCTCCTGTAGGGATCTAAGTACTCTGATAAATCCCTTTCTATTTCTTCCTTTGTCATTATCCGATTCTCTCTCTGGAAATGTATCAGTCTGGTTTGTCCGCTATTTTTTAAATTCGCGAACCCTAAGTCCTTCATGCCCGGTACGAACGCTGGGTTCCCCAGGATTGGTGTCATCGGGTTCGCTCCGTTTTCATCTGTTAAATTTTTAAATATTTTTTTCACAGTGTTAATTGTCGTCCCTATCATCGGATGTCTTTTCACTGTCTGAGGTATCACCGATTTCGAGAGCCATATTAGTCCCTCCAGTGGAATCTCTGTCACTGCTTGTTCTAATAGGATCCAAGGTTTATTTTTTGGCCTTACACACCAGTCTAGCGCTCTCGATAAATGTACTGCCTCGTAATAGGCTAGCGGGTCCGGAAATCCTACTCCCCCCTTTTCCTTAGGTAATGTAAGGATATCTCTTCTTACTCTAGCTGGTTTCCCTGCCCATATAAATCCTACAAACTTCCCTCTGATTTCTTTGAGGACTCCCTGAGATATTTTTGTTGGTAGTGTCTGTAATAAATACAGCACTCTCGGCATTGCATTCATCTTAATAATATTTATCCTACCAAACCAGGTAAACACCTCCTTGTCCCATTTCTGTAGGTCTTTTTTCAATTGTCTTGCCAAAGGTGCTAGGTTTAACTCATGCATTCTGCTTAGTTTCTTTGGAATATTAGTCCCCAGGTAACCTATATGCGAGTTTGTCCATCTAAATGGAAAGAAGTTAGTCAGTTGTTGTTGTTGTATAATGCTCATCTCTACCCCCATTGCTTCCGATTTGTTATAGTTCACCCTGAAATTTGAAAGTTTGCCATACTTATCTATCTCAGCTAGCAGTGGGGGTAGAGATAACACTGGTTCCGAGACAAAAAACATTAAGTCATCAGCAAATGCCGCTAGTTTCTGTTCTCCCCCTTCGCTTTTATACCTCTAATATCTGTACTTACTCTTATTGTCCTCAGGAAAGGCTCTAACGTCAAAATAAAAATCAATGGTGACAAGGGACATCCCTGCCGCGTCCCGTTTCGTATTTCGAAGGGTTTGGACATCATGCTGTTTATCTTGATTTTCGCTTTGCGTCTGGAATAAAGGCTCATGATCCATCTTTGCATCCCCTCTCGCAGGCCTATATGTTGAATAATTGCTTTTAAGAATTTCCAATCTACCCTATCGAATGCTTTTTCAGCATCGGTGGATACTAGTACTAGTGGCATTTTATATGTCTGCGAGAGGTGGATAGCATTTATTACTCGTTGGGTGTTTTCCCTGCCTTCTCTTCCTGGCGTGAAGCCCACCTGATCTAGGTGTACCAGCCCAGGAATGTATGGTATTATTCTATTAACAAGGATCTTTGCAAAGATTTTTAGATCGACATTCAGCAATGAAATTGGGCGATAGTTGGCACATTGCGCTGGGTCTTTCCCCTCTTTCTTTATGACCGCTATGTGTGCCATTAGGGTTTCCTCTGGCATCTCCTGTCCCTCCCGTATCGAGTTAAATGCATCTAAAAATCTCGGCAACAGTTCTTCTAAATATGTCTTATAGTACAGGAGGTTAAAACCGTCTGGTCCTGGTGCTTTACCTGGTTTTAACTGTTTTAGCATATTTTTAACTTCTTCCGCTGTTATTGGGTTTTCTAGACTTCTTCCTATTTCTTCTGATAGCTTCGGCATTTCCGACTTCTCTATATACTCTTTTATTTTTCTCTCCCCAGTTTTTTCTGACTCCTGCTCCCCCTTCAACTGGTACAGACCCACATAATAGTTCCTAAATACTTCCGCCATTTCCTGTGGGGATTTTGTTATCTTATCTCCTGTTGATTTTATACCCTCTATATGGTTTTGCGCTCTTACCTCTCCTAAAGCTCTTGCTAACATTTTACTTGGTTTGTTGCCAAATTCGTAAAAAGCTTGTCTACACCTTCTCAGCGATGCTTTTGCTTTATCCGTTAGCAATAAGTTCAGTTCCTCTCGTGTCTTCCTCAACTTCTTCTCTACCTGTATAGCTAATGATTTTTTATGCATTTTTTCCAATCTTCGAATTTCTCCTAGCAAGGTTTCCATCTGTGCTTCTGTCTTACGTTTCCTATGGGACCCCAAAGATATCAGGATTCCTCTAACAAAACACTTATGTGTTTCCCAAATACACATTGGGGACACCTCTCCTGCAACATTGTTGGAGAAGAACATCTTCATTTCCTGAATTATCTTTCCTTCATATTCTGGGTCTTTTATAAGGGACTCATTAATTTTCCATTGCCATTCCCGTGCTTCCGCGCTCCCCCATTTTAATGTACATTTTGTCGGTGCGTGATCTGATATTGAAAATGACCCAATGGAAGCCTCTTCTATACTTTGTAAGGAATTTTGTGATATAAATATATAGTCTATTCTAGAATAGCTTCTATATTTAGCTGAAAAGAAGGTGTAATCTTTCTCATAGGGATGGTTGGTTCTCCAACAATCTGCTACCTGTATCTCTTGCAGGAGTCTATTAGCTTTGCTTAGTTTACTATATGCCATGTGTGAGGATCCCCTCGATGTATCTAAAATTGGATCCAAGGCAATATTTAGGTCTCCTGCCATTATTAAAATCCCCTCCATATTCTGTTGTATCCTGTTTATGTATCTCTCTAATGCCCCAACTTGACCCTCATTGGGCAAGTATACATTTACCAAGGTCACCTTCTGGTCGTCAATGTATCCTTTCACAATAAGGAGCCTTCCTTCCTCTTCCTGTATTGCGCTTAATTCTTTCCATGAGATATTTTTAGAGAGCAAGATTGATACTCCCTTTGTTTTTGTTAAAGATGAGGAACTATGATACACCTTTGGGAATCTATAATTTTCTAGCTTTGGTGTTTTTTTTTTTTTTAAAGTGAGTCTCTTGGAGAAATACTATTTGTGCCTTCGCTCTCCATAATTCTGCCCTTAGTTTAGATCGTTTCTCCGGACTATTCAATCCTTTTACATTATAGGACATTACTGTGATTGACATTTTTTTTTTTTTTTTTTCCTTTAAATTTTACCGTGTTCCCCCTAGACTGGGGATCGAGGGAAAGGAGGCTCCCCTCGGCCGTGAGAACGCTCGACACGCAAGGGGGATAGGGGGCGGGGAGAGGAGGAGAGTGCCGTGCGCGCGAAGAGAGAGAGAGAGCAAGAGAAAAAAAAAACACAACAACAAAGGCCCGCACCGGTTAATCCCCTAGGATCTCGGACGGACAACTAATCAAAGCAAAAAAAAAAAAAAAAATTTCCCCCCCCCTAGCGTCTCTGACTTCCCTCCACACGGAGGAGAGGCGCTAAAAATGGGGATCAGTATATGAGCACCGAGGCGAGTCACGCCTTCGCATAGGTCCGGGTGCACCTCATCTAATTATCTCTTGTAAACCCCCCCCCCCTCCAATCTATCAGGTGGAGAAGGAATAGGGCCCATGCAGGGAATGGGGAGGCGCCGGGTGCTGGAGGGAAAATACCCCCCCCAATTGACCCCCCCCCCCCGCTCATCCACCCACAGCAACCTACGCTTCTCCATAATCACAATATTATACATACATTTTATATACATAACGTTCCCCTCCCCCCCTTTCTTCCCCCTCTCTCTCCTCCCTCCACTCTTTAGCTCCCAGTAATTTCAAATTTCACCCTTAATCCCGACCTCTCCTTTCATTTGCTTTGGTGATTGCTTAATACCCCTTCCTTGCCCGCCCCCTCCCCCCCCAGACACCCCCCCCTACCCTCCCATCCCAGTCCCCTATCCTCTCCCTCCCCCCAGGTTTAACCTTCCCCATCCCCCCCCCCGTGTTACTTCAGTGAATTGTGAATTGACCCTGTAAGGGCCTTATGTACCCCTTACCTTTAGTGTCTTTAGTGTCTCTAGATAATACTGGACATTCCCTGTTTCCCTCTAATTAGTACCCTTATGAGGGGTTACTCTCGTGCACCCCTGGATCCCTCCTTTACCCCTCCCCCCCTAGATTCCAAGCAACTAACTCTTATCCCCCCCCCCTCCCTTCTACCTTAATCATATAGTGTTGGCCCCCCTTATAAATTCTAGTTAATGTCATAGTGAGATAGTGAACTCCCCTAGTCCAACCCGCCCTAACCCACCCGCCCACCCCCCCCTTATCCTCACCCCCCTGCGTAAGAAATACCACACGTGGGCCCCCCCCCCAAAAAAAAAAAAAAACATGAAAAACGCCCAGAAAAGAAAATCCTAATTAAAAAAAAAAACCCCAAAAAGAAACCCATAGATATCCCTCCCCCTCCCCCCTCAAACCCCAACATGCACCCGTCCCTCACCTCCGTCCCACCCATCCCCCCCCTTCCCTTCCCTCCCTACGGTGGGCAAGAAGACTAATCATATCCTGCATCTCTTAAACCAAAAACATATGCATAGCATTATTACATATCATTATTACGCCATCAGTGGAACTTTCTTATCCAATGTCTATGCAAGAATCACAAAATTATGCCCTTTCCGGGTTAAAGGGTGAAAAAAAACAAAAAAAGGGCTTCCTAATCAAAGACCAGCGACTTCCAGCTTTCAGGTTTTACCCCTCTCTGTTCAAAATACGAGATATCTCTCTCAAAAAAAAAAAATTATATAAGGAAGAGAGCCCTAAAAAAAAAAAGAAAAAGGACCCTTCCATTAGAGAAAAGAGAAGAGAGGTCCAGAGTCCGCGAGGCGAGGAAGGGGGAATTTGCACTGTTATTCTCATCTCATATCCTTTCCAAGCCACTCTCGGCTGGCGTCAGATCCAACCAGTTTGGTACCTCTATGGGCGTTGTACCAAGGAATTCGAAAAGTGCTGGGAGCTGTGATGGTTCTCTTAGATTAAAATTTCTACCACCCCTTTTAATATTAATAGCCAACGGGTACCCCCATCTATATGTGGCCTCTTGGGAGCGTATGTGCTCAAGCAACGGCCGTAACAAGCGGCGTCTTGCCTTTGTTTGCCAGCATAAATCTGGGAACAGCTGTATATTCGACCCCTCCCATTCCACCTCTCCAACTTTCCAGGTCTCCCTCAGAATATCCTCCTTTATACCAAAAAAGTGTATCCGACACAGTACATCTCGAGGGTTACTGTGATCCCGATTCCTTGCTGCGGGAATCCTATGTACTCTATCCAGCTCTATTGGTGATCCTGGGCTTTTTTTTAGGATTTTATTAAAAATTGCTGGGACGGCCTCCCTCAACGCCGGCCCCTCGCAGCTTTCCGGTATGCCTCTTATGCGAACATTGTTTCTCCTGCTTCTATTGTCAGCTTCTTCTGTCTTTAATTGTAATCTAATCAGCTGCTGTTGCTGTATTTGAACTTTTCTTTCCAGTGCTTCCAATCTACAGTCCCCTGTGGCTTGCTGGCTCTCTAAGACAGATATTTTTTGTTCACCGGCGGATACTCTTACCCGCACCTCCTCCATCTCCTCCTTCAACATGCCAGTTATAGCCATCAGCATTTTTTGAATGTCCTCTTTTGACGGGAGGGCCTGGATAAGCCTACTTAATTGTTTCATATCAGGGGGTAGCCCTTGCTCAAATACATCCGTCATCTCCCCTGCACTCTGGGGATCTGGCTGTATGTTCCCCCCCACCGGACCATAATCCTGCTTTAATTTGTCCACTTTATTATCCATACCCCCACTCTTGGTTTCAGATGTATTTGTTACAGGACGTGTTTCCGTAGGCATTACAATATAGTCCCCTGCCAGGTCTCGTGTATCTTGTACAATTAATGCCTTAATTATTGATACTATCTGTACCTCTGCAGAGGGGTGTGGGGTCCCTCTGAGCTGCTCCTCCGTCTCTGTCTCTGTCTCCACCTCAGGGGGTACTATAAAGCTTCCTGTTGCGGCTGTCTCTTTCAGCGTCTCCCGGCTCTGCGCTGTAACCCCTGGAGCTGTAGTTGGGGCTATGGATGTTATGACCCCCCCCGCTCCGGCGTCCGGCCTCTTTCCTTCAGCTCTCACCTCTGCCGCTACTCCTAGTGTTACAGCGGCGGCTTGGTAGGAGCTTTCTATGAGGGATTTCCTTTTTAGGGTACTGTGTCCACCAGCGTCTGCCTGCTCTGTGCTCTCCCTCCTCACCGTCATATACCTCGTTATGTACGTGTGACTGGGCGTTTGTATGCCTCCCGAGCTTCCAGCTCTCCTTCCCCGCCGCGGCATCAGCTGTTCTGGTGACGCTTCTGAAGCCGCTCTCGGATGTTGCTGCGGTAGCCGCTCTCCCTGCCTGCCATCTCCAATGCTGGTCAGGGTTTCAAATCCTCCGCTCTCCTATCGAAGTGCACCACGGACCTCTGCTGAATCAGCGCGCTCTCCCCCCTCCATGCTCACGCTACCGTCCCCGGAAACGGAAGTGCGCTCTCGCACTGTGCCCCACAGATCGGTCTTAACCAGTGACCTTATTGCGTTTTTTTTTCACCAAAAATATGTAGAAGAATATGTATCGGTCTATGTATCGTTTTTTTTAAAAAAAAAATTATATTGATTAAATCAAAAAGTAAAAAAAATATTGGCCCGGATTCAGGTAGAATTGCGCATAATTTGCCCTGCGCCCCCTGCAAATTTGCTCTGCTGCCCTTGATTCATGGAGCAGAAGCTCCGTAAATTGCGCGGGCGCGCCGGCAAAATGCCCGGCGCAAGAGCACGCAATTTAAATGATCCCGTAGGGGGCGGGAATCATTTAAATTAGGCGCGTTCCCGCGCCGATCGTAGAGCGCATGCTCCGTCGGGAAACTTTCCCGACGTGCATTTCGGCAAATGACGTCGCAAGGACGTCATTTGCTTCAAAGTGAACGTGAATGGCGTCCAGCGCCATTCACTTACGCAAAGTACGTAAAATTCAAATTTCGCGAAGCGGGAACGACGCGTATACGTAACATGGGCTGCCCCTGCTAATAGCAGGGGCAGCCTTGCGCGAAAACCGCCGTACGTAAACAACGTAAATTGCGTACGCAGGGCTCGCGTAACGTTGTGAATTGGTGTTAGTATGCAATTTGCATACTATACACTGAGCACAACGGGAACGCCACCTAGCGGCCACCGCAAGAATACAGCGCAAGAGCCTTATGCCGCGCAGATCTTAGGCTGCAGTCGGCGTAACGAGGTTCCTGAATCAGGAGCACTCGTTACGCCGGGGCAAGTAAGCAATTGCGCTGTGTAACCTATGGTTACACAGGCGCAATTGCTTCTTGAATCTACCCCATTGTGTTTTTTTCAAAATTGTCGCTCTTCTTTTGCTTATAGCGCAAAAAATAAAAGCCGCAGAGGTGATCAAATACCACCAAAAGAAAGCCCTATTTGTGGGGGGAAAAGGGTGTCAATTTTGTTTGAGAGCCACGTCCCACGACCGCGCAATTGTCATTCAAATTGCGACAGCGCTGAAAACTAAAAATTGGTCTGTGCAGGAAGGGGGTGAAAATGCCCTGTATGGAAGTGGTTAAGGTCTCATGCACACAGGGGTACAATACTCAGGCATTCACATACATACAGTGGGGAAAAAAATTATTTGATCCCCAGCAGATTTTGTAAGTTTGCCCACTTACAAAGAAATAAAGAGGATTTATCATTTTTATCATAGGTGTATTTTAAATGATAGAGACAGAATATCAACCAAAAAAAACAGATGATACAAATGTTATGAATTGAGTTGCAGTTTAGTGAGTAAAATAAGTATTTGAACCCCTACCAACTATCAATAATTCTGGCTCCAACAAACTGGCTACAATATGTGTTCATGTGGTACACAGATTAGGCCTGTCAATTTAAGAAGGTGCTCCTAATGACAACTTGTTATTTGTATAGAAAAAACCTGTCCACAGAATCGAATTCTTCCATTGAGGCTGGGTTCACAAAAACAAAATTGCAATAGGCATATATTGATTTGCGCAAAGGTTATCGCATCTACAAACTATGTGATAGATTTAATGACTTTTACTATTTTTTTTATTGTTTTTACTAGTAATGTCGGTGATCTGGGATTTTTAGTGGGACGGCGACATTGCGGCAGACAAATCTGCCCCCAAATTGCACTTTTTGGAGACCAGTGACATTATTACATTGATCAGTGCTATAAAAAATGCACTGATCAATGTAAAAATGAAACTGGCAGGGAAGAGTGTCTTTTCTCAGTGTGTTCTAACTGTGGGGGGTGTGCTAACTGGAACATGACAGAGATCACTGTTCCAGATCACTGGGAACATTAGATCTCTGTCATGTCACTAGGCAGAATGGGGAATTGCCTTGTTTACATAGGCAGTTCCAATTTCTGTCTCTCCTCACCGTGATCACGGGGCGCCGGCAGACATCGAGTCCGCAGGAATGCTCCCGCAGCGGTACGTTGGTTCGCACAGGAGAGCCGACCTGCCGCATTATATCTGCATGAGCAGGTCGGCAAGTGGTTGACCACTTAAAGCGGACCTTCAGTAATTTATTTCAACTTTCCATCTATTAAATCCTCTGCCCTTGTTGTTTTACCTTTGGAAAGATAGATATGGGGGTATGGTGGAAGAGTGGGAATACCTTTGTCCGTAAATTATAGAGAAAGGATACCCTCCTTATTAAAGGACTATTGGAAATGGCAGTAAAGACCAGTAAGCTTCAAACCGATATAGAAAATATTTACAAATTTATTACATCAAACATGAATAAAAAGGGGCAGATCCACAAAAGAATTACGCCGGCGTATCTCTTGATACCCCGCGTAATTTCAAATTTGTATCTACAAAACAAGATACGACTGCATCTCGAATCGATCCGACAGGCGTACGTCTTAGTACGCCGTCGGATCTTAGGTGCATCTTTTTGGCGGCCGCTAGGTGGCGTTTCCGTCGAATTCCGCGTCGAGTATGCAAATTAGCTTGTTACGGCGATCCACGAACGTACGTCTGGCCGACGCATTTTTTTACGTCGTTTGCGTTCGGGTTTTTCCGGCGTATAGTTACCCCTGCTATTATGAGGCGTACTCAATGTTAAGTATGGCCGTCGTTCCCGCGTCGCCTTTTGAATTTTTTACGTTTTTTGCGTAAGTCGTTCGCAAATAGGGATTTGCGTAGAATGACGTCACCGTCATAAGCATTGGCTTGTTCCGGTTTAATTTCGAGCATGCGCCGTTAAAAAAAACGTTGTTTAGGTCGGGTCACGACGTATTTACATAAAATACGCCCCCATCACATCCATTTGAATTCCACGGCCCTTACGCCGCCAAAGATACACTACGCCGCCGTAACTTACGGCGCAAATTCTTTGAGGATTCGAAAAAAAAAAATCACGACGGCGTAGTGTATCTTAGATACACGCCGAGGTACGTGAAACTGCCCAAAAATGTTTAAAAACATTGCGGCTAGAAACAGAGTACAATGATTACAGCATGAGTGTATGAACATAACCTTCATATAACAAAGAGGACTACAGAGACATCCAACGCGTTTCTAATAATATGGTATTATATATCTTCTTCAGGGATGCTCTTATGTACAGAGAAGGAAGATGTGTGAGAAAGCTGCTGAAGACTGATACTTTTCACAAAGGCTAATTTCTGTCACAGGACACACGGGTTCCTGCTACTCATTCGAATGAAGAAGAATTACCTGCCTCCTCCTCCTCACGTGTGTGAGGTAGAACTTTGTCACTCTCACTGACAGTCACCACATTCCAATCTTTTCCCTCTTCTTCCGCTTCCAGCCAGTGATGTCACCCCAGCCTCATATAACTCCCCCTCACAACCTACCACATTGACATATTATTTAAAATTGACAATACATAGTCAATCAAATCAAGTGGATAGCAAGCATCATTCACATGTGAAAGCATATGCAGCACTTTAAACAGCCATCTCCCACAAGCAGTCTCTCCTTCCACTTGGGGTCATTCTACTCACAGGACAAGGTTCTCTGTAGGCACCTCCTAGCACCTCCTTCATAGGTACACCTCACGTAGGGAATAGCCTCACTTAGGGGACTCTTGGCCTGGCATGAAAGGCCTCTTGCAACCTTCCCCTTAGCCTACACCACCATAAGGGCCAGGAAGTGTACAGCCAGTATACAGCCAGCTCTCCTGGGTGCAGGCCTACTTCTCCTTGGCCTCCAGCCCTGTACAGGGCCTCCACTTGCTGGTTACATCTGTACTGATGTGGAGTGTTTGGCTCCCATGCCCCAACTGCCTAGGGCTCCTCCCAACCTGGTTTATAACTAGACATGGACTCACCCATTACATTACTGCAGGAGAGCTCTAAATAAAAGGGACCTAGCACCTGATGACACTGTTCTGGAACAGATCCACCTAGTGGCAGATTAGCTAGCTGCACCTGCCTACAAGATGGTATAGCATATAGTTTAATACACATTTAAATGCAGCCTAATAGAAATCAATACACACAGCTGTGTCTACAAAAGAAAATGTCTTCTGCAAATTAGCAGCGTACAAAAATGGTAGGACAGTTGGGGCTGCAAATATCTGAAGATTTTACACGTGTATGTGTAAAGTCATTAGAAGATTTGTACACCGCTAAATGAAAGTATTTTAGGTGCATATTTTATTCAGTATCTTCTACTAGTCTACTAGCTCTGCCAGCAAATAACCTGTGTTCTATGCAGAAAATATGCATATTTCTTTGTGAATGAAGCCTTTAAGCAGCGGTTTCACCATACTGCTGCTTTGGAAATGGACGGAAAAGCTATTGACCCAAATTGAATTTAATGAATCAGCATCATTCTTGTTTGTTGGATTGGAAACTTAATTAGTCAGTATCATCCTACCACCTTGCACTGCAGCGGTATCATTAAACTTTTTTTGAGTCTGTTTGAAGCCAAAAGAAAACACTGAATGGAAACGCCAAACTACTTAGTCTAGTAAATGTGGGGTTGGGTTCAGACTTCATGAAAATGGTAGTTATCTGCAGTATTCTTTTCAGTGGCTTATTAGTTTCATGCAGGTGCCAGGTCATAACAATCCACCGCATGTATTTAAACAAGAGAATTTAGCCAACATAATGCTGTATCCCTCCTGCAATATATCACCTTTCTGAAGCGCATGAAGCTATTGATTTGTGTATTCAATACAACAACATCAGACTAAATAAGACTTGACAAGGCTGCAGGTGTGCTCTGCTCTTCATTGTGTGCATCGGAAAGTGGGTAGTTGTCATTACATGTTCCTTCTGTAACACAGGATGTGCTATCAACAATCTCTTAAAGGAAATCTATCAGGGATATGAGAGCTGCCATCACTGATGTGTTTTAGAGCTGTAGCCTCCAGGAGAGTCCCATGTTCAACACTTAACTGTGTGCATGCTTGTTCCAGGTCAACAACCTGTAAGTAAGAAGCCAGTATAAAGATGACCGAATTTGACAATTAAAATTTTTCAGGAAATGACAGTCGTAATCCTTACCCACCTGAGCAATCCTGTCAGGAATATCCCACTGCACACCACCAATCATAGGCAGTGAGGCATTTCCCGACCCGCAGCTGCACATAAACACAATGCCTATGATTGACGGTGTGCAGTAAAGGCTTCCTGGCGGGATTGCTCAGGTGGGTTGGGACTACAATCCAAACACACCTGAGCCCTTCACTATTGGCAAGTTTTCACCTTGTTTTTTGCACATCAATACTGTCTACCTCCTGCAGCCCCCTTTTTTTTCTTTTAAATAATAAACTTGTAAACTTACTTGCTCTGTGCAATAAAATTTCACTGAGTAGCCCCCATTCCTCTTCTTCTCTGGTTCCCCCGATGACACTCCGCCTCTTCTCAGTGTCCCACCATAGGAAGCTGCTTTCTATTGTGGCACACCTGCAGGCTCGATCCTGAGCTGTGCTGCCTGTGTCCATTGACACAGACAGTGCAGCTCGGTCCCCTCTCTCTCTCCTTTGTAACAGTATTTGGCTGACTGCAGCAAAGCCTTTGAGATTGAGGAGAGTTGCTAAAGATGGGTACAGCCCTGGATAAAGTGAGGGCTCACATGCGTATACATGGGGGTGAGGGGGGGTGATACAGTACTGGGACATTTTTTTTCTCTTTTTTTAAAAACCACCTCAGACTCCACTAAAACAAGAGACTTGCTCATGGTTTATTTGCTTATATCGTCTCTGCAACGGTATTGCATCATTTGTGGTTTTCTTTTGCACTTTCATTTTGTTTTATTTTATCAAAATTGCTAACCAAATGGCTTGCTCCTTGATGAGGAAGGATTAGAAAGGGTGAAAAAGGAATTAGAACAATACTTCCTGATAAATGACACCAAAGGGATATCGGGGGCCACCTTATGGGAGGCACATAAAGCATATATCAGAGGAATCTTGATTTCTGAGGGAGCAAGGAAGAAAAAAGAGAGATGTAGGAAGCTTAATACACTAACCGGGGAAATATTTAAAGCGGAACAAGAGCATAAAAAACAGGGACAACAAGAACTATACCACAAACTAGTCTTAAAAAGAGATGAGCTTAAAGAACTGATGGAGCAAGAGACTAAAAAAAACATTAAATAGTATTGCAAAATAAAGATACATTTGGGGAAACAAATCTAGTAAACACCTAGCAAAAATGGTCCAAAATTAGAAAACTAGAAATTACATTGAGAGAAAAAAAAAAAAAAGAATGGGGATTTGGTATATGCAACAAAGGACATAGCAGAAACTTTTAAAAACTATTATGAGGGGCTGTATGCAGTAGAGCAGAAGAGATGGCGGATAGGAGAGAAAGAGGCTAAAATAAGCAAATTCTTAGCAAAAGCTAGATTACCAAAGATTGAGGATATTGAAAGATCAATTATAGACAAGCCAATAACGAAAGAAGAAATAAGTAGAGCTCTGAAGAATTCAGCAGCAGGGAAAAGCCCAGGCCCCGATGGGTTTACAGCATTCTATTTAAAAAATATTTAGTAATATTTTGATCCCTAGACTGCGTCAATATGTGAATGGGCTGGGATCCGAATATGAAATGAGCAGCTACTATAACGGTAATTTCCAAGGAGGGGAAAGATGGCACACTCTGCTCTGGATATAGGCCTATATCATTTCTTAACGCAGACATAAAGTTGTTTGCGAAAGTCCTAGCTGAGCGATTGAAAGGGGTAATGACTACATTGGTCCATCCGGATCAGGTAGGATTCATCCCAGGAAGGGAGGGGAAGGATAATGGGGTGAAGGGACAAAACACATATGCGATATGTTTAATTTAATAAAAAAATAATTTTTTGCACATTCTCTTTTAGTTACAACCAATTAAACCTCTGAAGAAGACCATTTTGGTCGAAACGCGTTAGAATACTGTTTATACACGCTATGTTTATTCTATTCAGCTGTATAAATGATCTGTTGTGTACTGTAAATATTATATGATTTTTTATGTCTTTTGTATTGCCGCAACTCATATCCTATTTATATTTCCCAACCCCCCTTTTTTGATACATGTTAATAAAAACTTTTTTCACAAATTGCATCTAACTCGTCAATTTGAGCTGCCGAAAAAACCCACCCGGGGAAACTTTCTCTGTTGGATAATGAGGTGAGAGCCCTACTCCTCCTCCAGAAGATAAAAGAGAATGGGTCCCCAGGTCTATTCCTGTCAGTAGATGCGGAAAAAGCATTTGACAGGGTAGACTGGGGACTCATGATACAAACACTGGAAACTATGGGAATTGGGTCCAGGATAATCCGGTGGATTAAAACATTATATCATCACCCTTCCACTAGGATTAAAATAAATGGCACGTTATCTTCTTCTTTTGAGATGAAGAACGGGACAAGACAGGGGTGTCCCCTGTCTCCTCTCCTGTTTGTGCTGTCCCTAGAACCTCTTCTTGCTATGGTCCGAAACAACCCGGACATTAAGGGTATTAAGGTGGAAGAAGAAGAACACAAACTCTCAGCCTTTGCGGATGATGTACTGTTTTATATCATTAATCCCAGGACCACAATACCAAATTTACTTAAAATTCTGAAACAGTATGGTGAGATATCAAACTTTAAAATCAATGTAACTAAGACCGAGATTTTAAATGTCAATATTAGTAAAGTAGAAGAACGGATCTTGAAGGATGAGTTCAATTTCCCCAGGCAGATTAGCTAATTCAGTAAAGAATATATATAAAATAATCTACATCCCTCTACTAGATGAGATTAAAAGGGAAATCAAAAAAATAACAAATAGACCTATTTAATGGATAGGACAAATTAACATTCTGAAGATGGTTTTCTTACCGAAAATATTGTACAAGTTCCAAATGTTACCAGTAGCATTACCACAACGTACTTCAGAGTGTTAAATACAGTGGGGATCGAAAGTTTGGGCACCCCAAGTAAAAATTTGTATTAAAGCGGAGTTCCGGCCACAATTTCACTTTTTAAATATAAATACCCCTGTAATACACAAGCTTAATGTATTCTAGTAAAGTTAGTCTGTAAACTAAGGTCCGTTTTGTTAGGTTGTTACAGCATTTAGACACTTTATAAAATAGAAATTGACTGGGGCCATCTTAAGTGTGGGCATCATGAAGCCAGACTGTATGACTTCCTGGATTTCAGCCTTGCAGATCTCCAGACATGCTCAGTGCTGCACAAGCAGTGTATTAGGTTTCAGATCAGGTTTCAGCACCTGTACTGTCCAAGTCACATGATTCTTCAAGACTGGGGAGTGCACAGACTCCTGGAAAGTTACACCCACTACATTCCCAAGAGTCTGTGCGGTGTAGGTTAGGAAGCTTAAGCACCTAGGTGCAGGAAGTGGGAAGATTAACTATTCTGCCTAGCAACAACACTTTGAAAGCATCTAAAAATTTTTTTTTTTTTCTTAAAGGACTAATGACATTTTTTTTAAAACTACTGATGTAATGTTATATTTATGGGTGGAACTCCACTTTAATGTGCATAACAAAGCCAAGGAAAGATGGACAAATCTCAAAGGCATCAAATTACAGATTAGATATTCTTATAATATGTCAAAAAAAGTTAGATTTTATTCCCATCATTTACACTTTCAAAATTACAGAAAACAAAAAAATGGCGTCTGCAAAAGTTTGGGCACCCTGCAGAGTTAATATCTTGTACTGCCCCCTTTGGCAAGTATCACAGTATCACAGCCTCGCTGAATCCACAGGCATGGTTTACTTACCTTGTCCCTGGACCTGTGTGAGTGCCTCTGTGTGCCTCTGTGTCTCCGTTCCCTGCAACGTTACGACGCACAGGGACGGAGAACGGCGCCAAATTCAAAAAGGTAAACAAACACCTTACATACAGTATACTGTAATTTTATAGATTACAGTACTGTATGTAAAAAATACACACCCCCCTTGTCCCTGGTGGTCTGCCCAGTGCCCTACGTGTTCTTCTATATAATAAAAACTGTTCTTTCTGCCTGCAAACTGTAGATTGTCCATAGCAACCAAAAAGTGTCCCTTTATGTCAAAAATGGTTTTAGAGCAGCTATAAAACAGCGATAATAAATTATAATCACTTGCAGAATTGAGCGATAGTGATTTGTGCGGAAATTCGTCATAAAAAAATAAAAGTAATGACAGCGACAATTCTGCAACTGAGCAAATTTCAGTGATTTTGAGTTGATTACATTATTGAATATTTTTTATTATAATTATATTACTATTTGTTATAATTATTTATTATAATATAATTTATCATTTAGTTTTTAAAAAAAAAATCATACCCGGGATGCCTACTAGACTCTTGTTTGGTAAGATTTAATTGAGTTATTCCTAAAAATTACAGGCCTACGGTATAAAACGCCAAATTTCTTTGCAAATAATGGTACCGCTTTCAGCACCTAAAATCTGAAATAATCATACCGCCAGGGAGGTTAAAGACAACTTCAGAAAAGAGAGATGGAGGTTTAGGGGAGATTCAGGCATCTGACTTGCAAACCACAGATATTCTTTTAGGTCCAGAGAAACAGACATTTCCACGCTGGACTCAGGAACCACCAGATAGGCCCACTCTCACTGGTCTAGCAGCCGGTGCGAAGCTCGATCAAAGGATAGTCTCTGTCACAGACTAGATGAATTGTAGAACTTGTTCGATAGTCTCTCCCACAGACTAAGTGAATGTAGAACTCAGCTCTCAGTGCCAGGATCTTTCAGCCGTTCTGGCAGCACTGTGAGATAAACTTTGAGATCCGGACATATACTCCAATGAGTCCTCAATTGCTTGGTCCCTTCCAGCAAGTAAGGTGACACAGGATCATCCCTGGATCAGTAGGCCCCAGTAGCTCCTGGGCCTACATCTCAGTTGCAAGGCCTCAGGCCAATGTGGCCCCCGAGGCGGTAACTGCCAACACATGCCTGAGGCCAGGAGGGCCCTCAGGGTGGGATCGGAAGACGAACCCCACAGAATGGTGTCTGCCCCTCAAGTACCCCCTCCCAGAATGCACAGCGGGTTGACCACGCCCTCTGGGCTGATTCTGGGAAAGAGGCACCCAAAGCATCCAGCCCGTTGCCTTTACAACTCTGACCATCGGTGACAGCGACACCCACCGTCAGAGGGAAAATCATGCAACCAGCGACACATGGAACAGAGCCATGAATTTGAACAAATTTCTCTGGGCCGAACTACTGCCCAGGCAACTATAATTTCAACATATAGCGCCCAATCATTGGGAACAGGGCGCTACATAAACAATAAAACATAAATAAAAATGCAATATGTGTCCAGTGAATCTCAAACACATCAATAATATGTATTGATAGTGCAAAATAGTGTTCCAATGTGGTAGAACATGAATTCTACTTCTGTGATCTACTCCCCAGATCAGTGTTTCTCAACTCCAGTCCTCAAGGCGCCCCAACAGGTCATGTTTTCAGGCTCTCCATTATTTTGCACAGGTGATATGATCAGTTTCACTGCCTTAGTAAATTACCACAGCCGTTTCATCGGAGGGAAATCCTGAAAACATGACCTGTTGGAGCGCCTTGAGGGCTGGAGTTGAGAAACACTGCCCTAGATTATAACCCTTGTAAGATTTATTTTTGCCATCTGTCTCCTATTGGGGAAATTTGCCGTCACTTCCTGTCCCATAGTCACAGCAGGCAGTGAGAAAAAATTCCTGTAAAGTAAGGGAGTCCCTTGTCACCCAATCTAGTGTCTCCATTAGATTTCCCCTCTGTTACTGTTCTGGGGACAGCCAAAATGTTGGAATTTTATTTTTATTTTCACTTTCCGTAATAACAGAAAAATAGAGAGGGTGAATCACTCTAACAAGGACACAGACAGCAATAAAAACCGATTCATATTCTAATCCCTCTCCAGTCTATCAAAAAAAAAAAAGGTGTTCATTAAACCCCAAAAAATATATAGATCCTGGTCCCTTAAAGAAGATTACACAGCACAGCACTTGTGCTGTGTAATCTGCTCCCTCTAAACTGTAAAAAAAACCTGAATATGGCACTTCCTGTATCCCCTCTCTAAACAGACCACGATAACCAGAACTGCTCCGCCATGATCACCGTGGTCAAAGTGAGTCCCTCCATCATGCGCTGACTGCTCGCTCTCTGCTCTCCTCTCTCTCCCTCCTCACCCCATCATCTCACTCTCTGCCTGTCTCCGGCCTGGCCCCTGCGCTGCTATTATTCTAAAATTAAAACTAACATTTGTCACTGCCAGACCCTCTATTAGAGGCTGGCATAGCACACTGTGTAAGTTGTTTTTAAAAATGAGTGTTGTAAATACTGAATTTCAGCTGTCTTCAGGCCGGTCACGTGACTCGCGGCCGCTTTACAGCTCCGATGGATGTCTTCTGCGGAGGTCACGTGATCTCCGTGGCTGACATCAGAGGGAGATCACGGCCCCTCCCACAGAAGCAATCCATCAGAGCTGGAAAGCGGCTGCGAGTCATCCATACTCAGCCATCCATACCCAGCCATCCATACTCAGCCATCCATACCCAGCCATCCATATTCATACATCCATACCCAGCCATCCATACCCAGCCATTCAGACTCAGCAAACCATAGTTAGCCATCCATACTCTATCCATGCTTAGCCATCCCTCTGTCATACTCATCCATCCATCCATGCTCAGCCATCCCTCTGTCATACTCATCCATCCATCCATGCTCAGCCATCCCTCTGTCATACTCATCCATCCATCCATGCTCAGCCATCCACACTCAGCAATACTCATCCATTCATCCATGCTCACTGCTCAGCCATACATACTCAGCAATACTCATCCATCCATCCATGCTCAGGCTTCCCATCCACCCCCAGCCATGCTCAGCAGTACCCAGCCATACTCGGCAATACCCAGCCATCCCATCCATACTCAGCCATCCACATTTATGGCTCAATCATGCTCAGCCATCTCGATCTATGGCTCATCCATCCCCATTCATGCTTAACCATGCAACAACAGCTCTCATCCATGCCACTATAGTGACTCACAAAAGTGTAATTCGGTAGTCAAATTAGATTTGAGAAATGTATGTCCCTAGAACACCTGATTATGCTCCCTGCATGTTGGGTCTCTGTATGTGGCCAGGCTGTGGAAAAGTCTCCCACATGTGGTATCAGCA
Source organism: Rana temporaria (assembly GCF_905171775.1). Lineage (NCBI taxonomy): Eukaryota > Metazoa > Chordata > Amphibia > Anura > Ranidae > Rana > Rana temporaria. The sequence goes on along the minus strand of NC_053492.1, from coordinate 262,368,466 downwards.
TACTCAGGAGGAGTAGGAGAATCTATTTTGGAGTGTCAGTTTTGTTATGTACATGCAATGTGTTAAAAATATTGTGTAAGGCCCCGTACACACGGTTGGACCAAACCGATGAGACTGGCCCGTCGGAGCGTTTTCATCGGTTCACCTCTGAAGTGGCCGTACGACCTGATATGTGTACAAATCAGTCCAAAATCCGATCGAGTCAGAATGCGGTGACGTCAAACACACGACGTGCTGAATAAAACGAAGTTCAATGCTTCCAAGCATGCGTCGACTTGATTCTGAGCATGCGCGGGTTTTGAACCAATGCTTTTCTGTACTAACCATCGGTTTGGTCCGATGGGGCAGCGGTCCATCGGTTCGGTTTTGAAGCATTTTTAGAAATTTTGGACCGAAGGAAACCAGACTGATAGCCTATACACACGGTCGGTTTGGTCCGATGAAAATGAACTTCGGTTCATTCTCATCAGACCAAACCGACCGTGTGTACGGGGCCTAAATGGACCACTTTGTGTAAAAAAAAAATATGTTTTAATTTTCTTTCCACGTCTACCACAAACTTGTAGAAAAAAAAGTTTAAAAGACTCATTATGCCTCATAGATTATACGTTGGGGTGTTTTCTTTCCAAAATGGGGTTTTTGGAGAGTTTCCATTGTCCTGGTGCTCCAGGGCCATCAAAAGAGCAAGGGGTAGTCAGGAAATTAGATGTGTAATTTATGCTCCTAGAACACCTGATGGTGCTCCCTGCATGTTGGGCCTCTGTATGTGGCCACGCCGTGTAAGGCCGCGTACACACGATCGGTCAAAACCGATGAAAACGAAATGAAGGACCTTTTCATCAGTCCAAACCAATCGTGTGTGGGCCCCATCGGTCAGTTAACCTTCGATCCAAAAAATGAGAACTTGCTTTAAAATTTAACCGATGGACGCCTAACCGATAGGTCAAAACCAATCGTAGTATGCAAAAGCATTGGTTAAAAACCTGCGCATGTTCAGAATCAAGTCGACGCATGCTTGGAAGCATTGAACTTCGTTTTTTTCAGCACGTCGTTGTGTTTTACGTCACCGCGTTCTGACACAATCGTTTTTTAACCCATGGTGTGTAGGCTCGACGGACCATCAGTCAGGTTCATCGGTTAACCAATGAGAACGGTCCTTCGGATCGTTCTCTTTTTTTTTTCTCAATCAGGGCGGACCGTTCTCATCGGATAGACCGATCGCATACCTCCCAACTTTTTAAGATTGGAATGAGGGACATCTATCACCAAAAGTATTTAGGAATAGGACTAGGGCTGGTGCAAGAATTTTTGACACCCTAGGCGAAACCTAATTTTGCCGCCCCCCCCTGGCTCCACCCCGGACTCCACCCCCTTTGCCCTGCTTATGTATACCCTTACTTTTTAATGAAGCGCCCATCAAATACCGCCTTACCAGCGTCCATCAAATGCAGCCTCACCAGCGCCCATCAAATAGTCTCAGCTGTGCCCATCAAATAGTCTCAGCTGTGCCCATCCATTTCACCTCACCTGTGCCCATCAAATACAGTCTCAGCTGTGCCCATCCATTCTGCCTCACCTGTGCCCATCAAATAAAGTCTCACCTGTGCCCATCAAATACATTCTCACCTGTGCCCATCAAATACAGTCTCACCTGTGCCCATCCATTTCACCTCTCCTGTGCCCATAAATTAGTCTCAGCTGAGCCCATCCATTCTGCCTCACCTGTGCCCATCAAATACAGCCTCACCTGTGCCCATCAAATACAGTCTCAGCTGTGCCCATCCATTCTGCCTCAGCTGTGCCCATCAAATACAATCTCAGCTGTGCCCATCAAATACAGTCTCAGCTGTGCCCATCAAATACAGTCTCAGCTGTGCCCATCAAATACAGTCTCAGCTGTGCCCAAATACAGTCTCACCTGTGCCCATCAAATACAGCCTCACATGTGCCCATCTATTCCGCCTCAGCTGTGCCCATCAAATATAGTCTCAGCTGTGCCCATCAAATACAGCCTCATCTGTGCCCATCAAATACAGCCTCACATGTGCCCATCTATTCCGCCTCAGCTGTGCCCTTCAAATACAGTCTCAGCTGTGCCCATTAAATACAGTTTCAGCTGTGCCCATCAAATACAGCCTCACCTGTGCCCATCAAATACAGTCTCACCTGTGCCCATCCATTCTGTCTCACTTGTGCCCATCAAATATAGTCTCAGCTGTGCCCATCCACTCAGCCTCACCTGTGCCCATCAAATACAGCCTCACCTGTGCCCATTAAATACAGTCTCACATGTGCCCATCCATTCTGCCTCACCTGTGCCCAGCATATACAGTCTCAGCTGTGCCCATCAAATACAGTCTCAGCTGTGCCCATCAAATACAGTCTCAGCTGTGCCCATCAAATACAGCCTCACATGTGCCCATCTATTCCGCCTCAGCTGTGCCCATCAAATACAGTCTCAGCTGTGCCCATCAAATACAGTCTCAGCTGTGCCTATCAAATACAGTCTCAGCTGTACCCATCAAATACAGTCTCAGCTGTGCCCATCAAATACAGCCTCACCTGTGCCCATCAAATACAGTCTCACCTGTGCCCATCCATTTTGCCTCACTTGTGCCCATCAAATACAGTCTCAGCTGTGCCCATCCATTCAGCCCCACCTGTGCCCATCAAATAATCTCAGCTGTGCCCATCAATGCCGCTTCACCACTGCCAATTAATGCAGCCTCGCAGGGGGAGGGGGGGCGTGATACATACTTGGTATTTGGCAGATCAGTGAATATACATATACACACACACACATTTGCAAATTGCACATCATTGTCAATATATAATATACAGTCTCATTATCCAAGAAAGACAGCAACAGTTTTTACCATGTGAGGTGATGGCCTTGTACAAACTTGTATTGATGTGACCCTGTGCTGTTTGCTGCCTGGTCTAAAATTCTGCTGTACCTGCGTCTGTGTCGAGTGCCTCTTCCAGGCTCCGCCTCCACCAGTCCCCAAGCCCTGAGAGCTGCCACAGGCACTGTGTTGTCCAACCATGATTTGCTCCGCTCCAGCGGTGTGAGTGTGTGACACGGGCAGCAGAACGTCCTGGGGGGGGCAGCGCTTGCTGAGCAATGGACACCAGCGGCCGGGCGCCCTAGACGGCAGTGCGCTCTAGGCGGCTGCCTAATTCGCCTAGTGGTAGCACCGGCCCTGAATAGGACACACCCCTTCCCACGCCCACTTAAAGGAGAATTGTACAAAAAAAAGATTTAGTTAAACCCACAAGTGCTTTTTTTTTTACCACTACTATTCCTTTATTTTGGCTTTTGGAATTTACAAATGCAGTCATTTAGAAATCAGATGAAAGGTTTAGTGTTGGAAAACACTTTTTGATAGATAAAAAGTGCATTTTATATACATCTATATTGATCAGGCCAAAATGAGGGACAAATGAGGAGGAATGAGGGTAAGAGGGACATTGCTCCAAATCAGGGACAGTCCCTTGAAATCAGGGACAGTTGGGAGCTATGCGATCGTGTGTACACGGCCTAAAGGTCTCACACATGTGGTATCGCCATACTCAGGAGGAATACCATAATGTGTTTCGGGGTGTAATTTGTGGTATGCATATGCTGTGTGAGAGAAATTACCTGCTAATGTGACAATTTTGTAAAAAAAAAAAAAAAAGGAAACAAAATCTTGATTTTGCAAAGAATTGTGGGAAAAAATTACAACTTAAAAATACTCAAAATGCCTCTTACTAAATACCTTGGAATCTCTACTTTCCAAAAATGTGTCATTTGGGGGGTATTTGTACTTTTCTGGCATGTTAGGGTCTCAAGAAATGAGATAGGCCATCAGTACTTCAGGTGTGATCAATTTTCAGAGATTGGCACCATAGCTTGTGTACTCTATAACTTTCGCAAAGACCAAATAATATACGTATACATTTTGGCAAAAATGTATGAAGAAAAATAACTAATTTGTAAAATTTTATAACAGAAACAAAGAAAAAATTTTATAGCGCAAAAAATTAAAAAAACTTAGCAGTGATTAAATACCACCAAAATAAAGCTCTATTTGTGTGGAAAAAAGGGACAAAATGTCATATAGATACAGTGTTGCATGACTGAGTAATTGTCATTCAAAATGTGAGAGCGCCGAAAGCTGAAAATTGGTCTGGTTAGGAAGGGGGTTTAAGTGGTCAAGTGGTTAAAGCTATGCCCACACTGCATAGATTAACTGCTCTTTTTTGTCTAGCTGATTGCTGATATACTTACCTAATGCGCTGATCCCCCCCCCCCCCTGCACGCAGTCTTGTGAATGGACTGTTCCTGACGTCATCATGCCCATGTGAGGATGATAGGAACAGCCCGCTGTTGGACGTGGGGGAGTGCAGTTTTCTGGAGGATCGAAGGATCAGGTAAGTATAGCTTTTCCTTGCGCTCCTAGACAAAACAAGCAGTTAAAGCGGAGGTTCACACAAAAAGCGAACCTCCGATTTTTGGACCCCCCCCCCCCAGAGGGGTGCAATACAGGTACGGTATTTGCACCCATTACCGGGAATAGACTGCCGCGGGAGTCACGCCCCTTCGCGTTACCCCCCGCTGGCTTCTGGGAAACACACTGGTCCCAGGAGACAGCGGGAACCAGTGAGGGCGCGCCACGCCACGCGGCTCGAGCATGCGCAGTAGGGAACGGGGCAGTGAAGCCACAACATTTCACTTCCTGATTCCCTCAACGAGGATAGTGGCGGGGGCAGCAGAGAGATGAGCGATTACTCGGCCTTGGCTGCCGACATCGCGGGCGTGCTGGAGTATTTGTAGCTGCTGCCTTTTAAAAAAAAAATGGGTGGACCTCCGTTTTAACCCATGCAGTGCAGGCACTGCCCCACTGCATGGGCGAATAAATGTTTCTCATTGAGTTCTTTTTTAAATGCACTAATGCACTGTAATCATAGTGTTTTTATGCATCCTTGTAACAACCTTTGTAAGCTCCTGAATCCCTCCTTTTCCCCCACAGGCAGTGCACATTAGTTGTGGTCGATCATGTTTACTGCTCTGTGTACACTACAAATCCTATAGTGCATGGTCCATAGTCCATCTTGGGAGTGAGCAAGAGAGGGTGTCTACGTTTCTACATATGGTGGGACATGTAGCCACTTTCTAATCAGATAGTCAGATCACAGCAGCTAAAAAAAAAAAGAGAATTTGGAGGAGGCTGAGAGCAACAGAAGTTCAGAATTCATGCTTGAGTACTAGTTAGGGCCTGGTTCACACCTGTGCGTTTTTTCCTGTGCGTTTTCAGTTTTCCAGAAATGCACTACAGTCCATTTAAAATGATTTCCTATGGGTCATGTTGATATCGGTGTGTTTTTTGGAAAGGGTCAGGGACTTTTCTTCCCGCAGCAGGTTGCTTTTTTGGTTCCATAGACTTCATTGGAAATGCAGCAGAAATGCATCTCCACCAGATCATCCCCTGCAGCTAATACCTTTTATTTCATCTCTCCCTCCCTTTAGATTGTAAGCTCCATGAGCAGGGCCCTCCTATTCCTTCTGTATTGTATTTGCATTTGTACTGTCCCCTGCATAAACTGTTGGCGCCAGAGGCGTAACTAGAAACTTCAGGGCCCCGGTGCAAGAAATCATGAAGGCCCCCCCCCCCCACGAAAAAGCATAATTTTTATAATTTTTTGGGGGGGTGGCATCAGTTGTGGTGGTGTTGAAGGGGGTGGCAGCGGTGGTGTTGGGGGGGGGGGCAGCGGTGGTGTTGGGGGGGGGGGGGCAGCGGCTGTGTTGATGGGGGGTGGTAGTGATAGTGTTGAAAGGGGATGGCAGTGGTGGTGTTGAGAGGGGGTGGCAGTGGTAGTGTTGAGAGGGGGTGGCAGTGGTAGTGTTGAGAGGGAGTGACAGTGGTGGTGGTATTGAGGGGAGGTGTCAGAGGTGATAGTGTTGAGGAGGGGTGGCAGCGGTGGTGTTATGGGGGGTGGCAGCGGTGGTGTTATAGGGGGTGGCAGCGGTGGTGTTATAGGGGGTGGCAGCGGTGGCGTTATAGGGGGTGGCAGCGGTGGCGTTATAGGGGGTGGCAGCGGTGGCGTTATAGGGGGTGGCAGCGGTGGTGTTATAGGGGGTGGCAGCGGTGGTGTTATAGGGGGTGGCAGCGGTGGTGTTATAGGGGGTGGCAGCGGTGGTGTTATAGGGGGTGGCAGCGGTGGTGTTATAGGGGGTGGCATCGGTGGTGTTGGGGGGGTGTGGCAGCGGCTATGTTGATGGGGGGTGGCAGTGGTGGTGTTGAGAGGGGGTGGCAGTGGTAGTGTTGAGAGGGGGTGACAGTGGTGGTGGTATTGAGGGGAGGTGATAGTGTTGAGGAGGGGTGGCAGCGGTGGTGTTATAGGGGTGGCAGCGGTGGCGTTATAGGGGGTGGCAGCGGTGGTGTTATGGGGGGTGGCAGCGGTGGTGTTATAGGGGGTGGCAGCGGTGGTGTTATAGGGGGTGGCAGCGGTGGTGTTTTAGGGGGTGGCAGCGGTGGTGTTTTAGGGGGTGGCAGCGGTGGTGTTTTAGGGGGTGGCAGCGGTGGTGTTATTGGGGGTGGCATCAGTGGTGTTGGGGGGGTGTGGCAGCGGCTGTGTTGATGGGAGATGACAGTGGTGGTGTTGAAAGGGGATGGCAGTGGTGGTGTTGAGAGGGGGTGGCAGTGGTAGTGTTGAGAGGGGGTGACAGTGGTGGTGGTATTGAGGGGAGGTGTCAGAGATGATAGTGTTGAGGAGGGGTGGCAGCGGTGGTGTTATAGGGGTGGCAGCGGTGGTGTTATAGGGGGTGGCAGCGGTGGTGTTATAGGGGGTGGCAGCGGTGGTGTTATAGGGGGTGGCAGCGGTGATGTTATGGGGGGTGGCAGCGGTGGTGTTATAGGGGGTGGCAGCGGTGGTGTTATAGGGGGTGGCAGCGGTGGTGTTATGGGGGGTGGCAGCGGTGGTGTTATGGGGGGTGGCAGCGGTGGTGTTATAGGGGGTGGCAGCGGTGGTGCTATAGGGGTGGCAGCGGTGGTGTTATGGGGGGTGGCAGCGGTGGTGTTATAGGGGTGGCAGCGGTGGTGTTATGGGGGGTGGCAGCGGTGGTGTTATAGGGGGTGGCAGCGGTGGTGTTATAGGGGTGGCAGCGGTGGTGTTATGGGGGGTGGCAGCGGTGGTGTTATAGGGGGTGGCAGCGGTGGTGTTATGGGGGGTGGCAGCGGTGGTGTTATGGGGGGTGGCAGCAGTGGTGGGGGATGGGATGATCAGTAAGAGGCAGAGGTGGTGGAGGTTGGAATCGATTGCACTGGCAATTTGTCACTTACTTAGTTCAGGCAATTGATTCCTACTCAGAACTCTGTCACACGTGAGCCTAGGGATGCCTTTTCCTCATGGATTGCCAGCTCCTCCCTCTTCAGGTGATTGGTGTCATCTGGTCAGCTGACTTTCCCTCGCCTCCCCACATTCTCTCTGGATAGGGGCGGGGCGGGGCAGGGCGGTCCACGTCCACTGTCTCAGCTCTGCCTTCTCTCCCCTCATCCTCCAACAGTATCAACGGACGAACCCCCCCCTCCTCCCCCGGCGAAGCTAACAGGCGGGCCATTCACACTGGCAGATAGACGGGCAGGGTTCCGCGGCACCTCACACTGGCAGACAGATGAAGGGGGGTTTGCGGGCCCCCCTAAAGTAGCGGAACTGCGGGGCCCAGTCGCAATCGCGACTGCCGCGACCATGATAATTCCGCCACTGGTTGGCGCTATATAAATCTTGTATAATAATTATAAAATGCATCAAAAACAAAGTGCTTGCATTTTTTATGCATTTCTGTTGCATTTTTGCTGGTTTATTGTGCAAGACAACAGACACCTCCCAAAAAAAGATAGGAAAGATCGCCCACATGCCTGGACCAGCACCCGGCTCAGCCTTTCAGGGAGCCACTGAGAGCCTGAGCTGGTAGCTCCCACCCTCTTTACAGCACAGCGCTCCAGCGAGCGAGGTGGCGGCAGAGCAGAGAGTCGGTAACTGACAGTCACCAGCTCTCTGCTCAGGGAGCTGTGAGAACCGAGCGATCAGCAGTGTTTGATCACTTGGTTTCAGAGATTGGCACCATGGTTTGTAGACTCTATGGGGTAGATCCTCAAAGAAATTACGCCGGCGTATCTCTTGATACGACGCGTAATTAAAAATTTTGCGCGTCGTATCTTTGTTTTGGTATCCACAAAACAAGATACGACGGCATCTGTGTTAGATCCGACAGGCGTACGTCTTTGTACGCCTTCAGATCTTAGATGCAATTTTTCGGCGTCCGCTAGGTGGCGTTCCTGTCGTAATCCGCGTTGAGTATGCAAATTAGCTATTTCCGACGATCCATGAACGTACGACCAGCTGTCGCATTTTTTTACGTCGTTTCCATTCGGCTTTTTCCGGCGTATAGTTAAAGCTGCTATACGGTGGTGTACTCAATGTTAAGTATGGCCATCGTTCCTGCATCCAATTTTGAAAATTTTACGTTGTTTGCGTAAGTCGTCCGTGAATGGGGCTGGACGCCATTTACGTTCACGTTGAAAACAATGACGTCCTTGCGACGTCATTTGGAGCAATGCACCCTGGGAGTTTTTAGGGACGGCGCATGCGCAATTCGTTCGGCGCGGGGACGCGCTTCATTTAAATGAAACACGCCCCCTACCCGCCCAATTTGAATTCCGCGCCCTTACGCCGCGAGAGATACACTAAGCCGCCGTAACTTACGGCGCAAATTCGTTGAGGATTCAAACCAAAGCCAAGTAAGTTACAGCGGCGTAGCGTATCTTACATCTGCCCCGGGCGCAGCGTATGTATGTGGATCTGCCCCTATAACTTTCACAAAGACCAAATAATATACACCAATTTGGGTTATTTTTACCAAAGATATGTAGCAGTATAAATTTTGGCATAAATGTATGAAGAAAAATAACTAATTTGTAAAATTGTATAACAGAACCAAAGAAAAATGCATTTTTATACAGAATTTTCAGGCTTTTTTTTTATAGCGCAAAAAAAAAACATAGAGGTGATTAAATACCACCAAAAGAAAGCTCTATTTGTGGGGAAAAAAGGACAAACAATTCATATGGGTACATGTCATTCAAAATGTGAGAGCACTGAAAGCTGAAAATTGGTCTGGTTAGGAAGGGGGCTAAGTGCCCAGTGGTCAAGTGGTTAAAGAACAACTCAGAGACATTTTTTTTGCCATGCCGTGTTGCAGTGCTTCCATGCATTCCAATGGGCAGGGGCGATTTATGAGCGTCCCAAATATGCTGCTCGCAGGACTTTTTGTAACATCCAGCAAGCGCACCGCCCCAGTGTGAAAGCCCTCAGGCTTTCACACTGGGGAGGCACATGAGGTGTTTTTTAGGCGGTATTTTTTGCGCGAAAACACCTGAAAATCACCTTCAGTGTGAAAGTAGCCTAGTGTTAGGCTGCATTCACACCTGAGCGTAGCGTTTTGCAGCGTTTTTTACCGCGATTTGCGGCGACAAAACGCAGTGTTTTTTACCGCGATTTTGTACAGGTCTAGGGTCACCAATGTAAAACGCCCAAATACGCTCAATTCGAGCGACAAAAAAGGGTCCAGAACTTGTTTGGGCGTCAGGCGTTCGGCGTCAGGCGTTTTGTAGTGGAGATGTGAACCATCTCCATAGGTAATAATGTATTTTTTCCCCTCTAGCGTTTTGGGGCGTCGCGCTTCAGGCGACAAAACGCTCAGGTGTGAATGCAGCCTTACATGTACTACGACCAAACACAGGAGGATTCCATAACTGTGCTCTGTTCAGTACTATACTATTACGGCAATGTACAGTATTATATCTCCCAACATTTTGAGATGGGAATGAGGGACAACTACTAGCAAACGTATGCATGCATAGGACACACCTCCTGTCACACCCCTAAAAGGAGAAATAACCAAAAAAAGGTCAAATAAATCCTCAAGGGCTTTATTTACCACTATTATTCCTTTATATTGGCTTTCAAAATGAACAAATACAGAAATTTTGAATTTAGATGAAAGGTTTAGCACTGGGAAACACTTTTTGAAAGATAAAAAGTGCATTATATATATATAACTGTACAATTCATATCAAAATGAGGGACAAATAGGAGGAAAGAGGGACTTTGCTCTAAATCAGGGACAGTCCCTCGAAATCTGGGACATTTGGGAGCTATGCAGTGTGTGAAATAAGTGCAGCTGAGTGAGTGTGGGTTGGGACACACGACTAGCAAGCATGCAGTGTGCTGTGGGTGAGAAAGGGTTATGTGCAGAGGCCCCGCCCCTTCCTCCTCCTCTGCTGCACACGGAAGTGCTGGGCTCAGAAACTAGTCAGCTGCTAATGGTGCATGTTGTTGTATCGCTGTTTTGTAGTGAGTACGATTGTTGTGTTGTGTAGGGGAGGTGTGTTGTGTATTAGGTGATGCTGTGTGCTGGATTATATTCTTATACGTGAGCAGTAAGGGATAGCTCATGCCACCACATATAACACCCAGCTCCCTGTACAGCCAGGCTGTGTGTAGTATATTTCTCACCTGTAGATCTCAGTTAGAAGGGTCCAGGCTGTGTGTAGTAAGTTGTTCTTGTGTAGATCTCAGTAAGAAGGGTCCAGGCTGTGTGTAGTAAGTTGTTCTTGTGTAGATCTCAGTAAGAAGGGTCCAGGCTGTGTGTAGTAAGTTGTTTTTCTTGTGTAGATCTCTGTTAGAAGGGTCCAGGCTGTGTGTAGTATCTTTCTCACCTGTAGATCTCAGTTAGAAGGGTCCAGGCTGTGTGTAGTATCTTTCTCACCTGTAGATCTCAGTTAGAAGGGTCCAGGCTGTGTGTAGTATCTTTCTCACCTGTAGATCTCAGTTAGAAGGGTCCAGGCTGTGTGTAGTATCTTTCTCACCTGTAGATCTCAGTTAGAAGGGTCCAGGCTGTGTGTAGTATCTTTCTCACCTGTAGATCTCAGTTAGAAGGGTCCAGGCTGTGTGTAGTAAGTTGTTTTTCTTCTGTAGATCTCAGTTAGAAGAGAAAAGACTGCTTGCAGTAATATACATTAGAGGGAGTGCTGTGTGTGTGTGTGTGTGTGTTCACACCCTAGGACAGTATGATGAGTGTGAGTGCACTGATCATTAGCTTCCTGCTCCTCTGTGAGTTCTCTATGGGTAGGGGGTCGCTTGTTGATGATCTCCAGAGCTCTGACACTTCAGATTTGATGGCAAGATCAGTTTGGGCAGAGCAGCTTTCTCTGTCTCTGCTCCCATCCTACTCCTCCCCCGATCACCAAATGGACCCCAATATGTGTGTCCAGCTCCTACGTGAATTTGCCAACAATAGTGCCGATCTCAGCAGCTGTTTGGCAGGTATGGCATGGCCCGTGCGAGTGTGCCAGTATTGCTACAAGGAATACCAACAACTCAAAGCTACAATGACAAAGATCACAAGTCCTCTGCAGGTTTGTAATCATTTAATTTCTGTTTCACTTACACAGTTCCATATTACTTAGCATGCAGAATATGTTGTAACACTTCCAAGTATTTTAAGGAAGAATTAAAGGAAAAGTACATCCAAAGCTTGTTTGGCTGTACTTCTCCTGTGGATCAAAGAAGTGCAGTTCGTTCTGCACTCATGTGACCCAGAAATGCGCTGTCTGCTGACGCAACGGAACCGGTCCAGGCTGGGGCAAGATTACGACACTGGGTTCAGGAGCTGCCCACATGCTTGGACTGGCACTCTGCTCAACCTCTCAGTAAGCCACTGAGAGGCTGAGCTGGCCTGCTCCCGCCTCTCCTACAGCCCAGTGCTCCAGTGAGTGTGTGTGTGGGGGGGGGGGGTAGAGCAGAGAGCGGTAATCAGGTAGGTAAAAATGCTTTTACCAGTACTCCAGACCTAAGCGAGCATTTAAAGTGGTATTAACCACTTGCTTACTGGGCACATAAACCCCCTTCATTCCCAGGCGAAATTTCAGCTTCCGGCACTGCGTCGCTTTAACTGACATTTGCGCGGTCATGCGACGTGGCTCCCAAACAAAATTGACGTCCTTTTTTCCCCACAAATAGAGCTTTATTTTGGTGGTATTTGATCACCTCTGCGGTTTTTATTTTTTGCGCTATAAACAAAAAAAGAGCGACAATTTAAAAAATATATATTTATTTTTTACTTGTTGCTATAATAAATATCCCAATTTTTTTTAAAAAAAATTGTTTTTTTCTCAGTTTAGGCCGATACGTATTTTTCGACGTATTTTTGTAAAAAAAAAAAAAAACGCAATAAGCGACTGGTTTGCGCAAAAGTTATAGCGCCTACAAAATGGGGAACAGAATTATGATTTTTTTATTATTTTTTTTTTTTTTACTAGTAATGGCGGCGATCTGTGATTTTTATTGGGACTGCGATATTGCGGCGGACGTATCGGACACTTTTGACACAAATTTGGGACCATTCACATTTATACTGCGATCAGTGCTATAAAAATGCACTAATTACTGTATAAATGTGACTGGCAGTGAAGGGGTTAACACTAGGGGGTGAGGAAGGGGTTAAATGTGTATCCTGGGTGTGTTCTATCTGTGTGGGGGAGGGGACTGACTGGGGGAGGTGACCGATGCTGTGTCCCTATGTACAAGAGACACAGCATCGGTCTCCTCTCCTCTGACAGCACGTGGAGCTCTGTGTTTACACACAGAGCTCCACGTCCCTGCTGTGTTACCGACGATCGCGTGTACCCGGGGGACATCGTGGCCGCCAGGTACACACATCGGCTTCCCAGCGATGCGCCAGGACAGTGTTTACCCGATGCGCGCCCCCCAGAGGCGCGCGCGGGTAATGCACTTTAAAAGACGTCCAAAGACGTCCACTTGGCACCTGAGAGCCGCGCTGTTGTCTTTTGTCAATAGCGCGGGTCTCAAGTGGTTCAACGCAAAACCAAAAATGTAATGTATTGCATCTCATTAGATGTGGTAGCTGTATTTGTTTTTTTTTTTTTATAGACTTTCCCCCTGTTTTCACCAGGTAGTCTGGCCAGTAACACACCTCCTGTATTAGAGTGCCTCCACTCTGGATGAAGGGGCACATTTGGACATCAACATTGTCAGTCTGGCGGTAGGGGAGTGTTGGATGTACTAGCAGATTTACATACAGTATCAAATTGAAGCTAAACGCAAGCTAAGACTTTATAATTCGTTACATTAAACAGTTTTTTCTTTTTGAGGGCGAGGTTCTAGATAAATAAAAAGCTGATCATTGTGAGCAACCCTGTCAGTGGTAAATGGTTTGTCTCATCCCTATAACTGCAAGAGAGCTTTTCTGTTGAAAAACAGGCTTTCTGGCCGGATCACCAGATGAAAATAGAGAAAGCCTAAAAAAAGGAAACAAATACAGCTATCACATCTAAGAATTGGCAAGCTGCAATATGTTTGCTTTTGGGTTCAATACTGCTTTAAAGGGGTTGTAAAGGTACAATTTGTTTTCCCTAAATAGCTTCCTTTACCTTAGTGCAGTCCTCCTTTACTTACCTCATCCTTTGATTTTGCTTTTAAATGTTCTTATTTCTTCTGAGAAATCCTCACTTCCTGTTCTTCTGTCTGTAACTACACACAGTAATGCAAGGCTTTCTCCCTGGTGTGGAGTGTCGTGCTCGCCCCCTCCCTTGGACTACAGGAGAGTCAGGACGCGCTCTACGTTGCATATAGAGAAAGGAGCTGTGTGTTAGTGGGTGTCCTGACTCTCCTGCTGCAAGGATGTATTTTTTGTTTGTTTTTCCCAGAGTACAGCTTTAACCACTTTAGCCCGGTAGGTTTACCCCCTTAATGACCAGGCAAGTTTTTAGCCCGGAGCTCATCCCTAGAACTGGGTCGTGATATTCTAGGTTAAATAGTCTACTAAAAAGGGGCTGCATCCAATAAGGCTCTTTTCACATGGGGCGAAAGCCATCCAAGAAGATCCACCTGTTCAGCATGGGATTTGTCTGCTGATCCCCACTGAGCAGGGGGGTGACAGGTCTGTGTCCATGTCCTCTCTGCTATGAGGCTATTCTGCATTTATCTGCATTTTTTGAGCCATAAGCTTTTGTGGGAGTAAAATTTGGTTAAAAAATTGCTACTGCAAAAACGCTGAAAAACTCATGCTACAGCTAAAAGACGCATGACTTCCCAAAAACGTGTGTAAAGGCAAAAAAATTTAAATAAATAAATGAACTTGGGGCAGAGTGGATTTGATTTAAATCAAGTCGATTTTAAATTGCTAGTAAAAAGGCTTGATTTAAATCATAATTTTTAAAGAGCAACTGTCATCTCTGTCCCACAGCGGCTCCTCCTCTGACCCGCTGTTGGCCGACAGTCCATATGAGCGAAGGAGAAAGGGCGGCATCTTAATTTCTGGATGTCGCCCTTTTTTCTTCGTTCTTATGGACTTTATAGGTTGCAGACCTTGGCAGGCATCCAGAGTCTTTTCACAGCAGTTTTTGGGGATTGTGCAGATAGCCTGGGAGCGGTGTGTACCCAGCTCTCCTTTCTATTTGACTCCGAGACAGTCCAGTTCACTTTAATGGGGTGGCTGGTGATGCAGCAGTGACAGAACAAGGTGAGGGATGTGGCGGCAGTGACAGAACAAGGTGAGGGATGTGGCGGCAGTGACAGAACAAGGTGAGGGATGTGGCGGCAGTGACAGAACAAGGTGAGGGATGTGGCGGCAGTGACAGAACAAGGTGAGGGATGTGGCGGCAGTGACAGAACAAGGTGAGGGATGTGGCGGCAGTGACAGAACAAGGTGAGGGATGTGGCGGCAGTGACAGAACAAGGTGAGGGATGTGGCGGCAGTGACAGAACAAGGTGAGGGATGTGGCGGCAGTGACAGAACAAGGTGAGGGATGTGGCGGCAGTGACAGAACAAGGTGAGGGATGTGGCGGCAGTGACAGAACAAGGTGAGGGATGTGGCGGCAGTGACAGAACAAGGTGAGGGATGTGGCGGCAGTGACAGAACAAGGTGAGGGATGTGGCGGCAGTGACAGAACATGGTGAGGGATGTGGCGGCAGTGACAGAACAAGGTGAGGGATGTGACAGAACATGGTGAGGGATGTGGCGGCAGTGACAGAACAAGGTGAGGGATGTGGCGGCAGTGACAGAACAAGGTGAGGGATGTGGCGGCAGTGACAGAACAAGGTGAGGGATGTGGCGGCAGTGACAGAACAAGGTGAGGGATGTGGCGGCAGTGACAGAACATGGTGAGGGATGTGGCGGCAGTGACAGAACAAGGTGAGGGATGTGGCGGCAGTGACAGAACAAGGTGAGGGATGTGGTGGCAGTGACAGAACAAGGTGAGGGATGTGGTGGCAGCAGGTGAGTGGATGCCCTCTAACAGGCGCTGCCATGATGGATCTGAAACGACAGGTTCTCTTTAAATGTAAGCACTTTTTCTTTCTGGCAGAATCTTTAATATTTGCAAACAAAATGAAGGTTTCCTATTTAGAATAATAAGCTGTCAGGTTAGCATATCAGAACCGATCCAATCATACAGTTTGTTGTGTACATAGATTTGTAAAACAATGGGATAAAGGAATATTCCTGAACTATGTTTTATCTCATTGTTAGTGTGAAATTGGGTGAATACATCAATGCAGTGCATGTTATCTCAGCTTGCAGAGCTTGGATAAATTGAATTTTCCATAAATATTATTATTGCAAAATATACAGCCTCATGCTACATAACTAAGCTCCATTTCATGCTGAATAAACTTAAATAGAAAACTATCCTTTTAGATAGATTTTCACTCCAAAGCATTTTATTAAAATACATTTAATAAAAATCAAAAAAATCCAATATCCTGCCTGAGGGAAAGTTTTTTTTTTTTTTTTTTTGGGGGGGGGGGGGGGATGCTTATGCTCAAAAAAGCTCAATAAAGATGTGTGAAAGAGCCCAAAAAGGTTCAAGCTTCTTCAAGCTGAAATAAAAGCTCAAGTGCCTGTAAAAGCAGTTTTTTGTGTGCATGAGCCCTGTGGGGAAAAAAGTGGCAACTTAATGTACACACAGTTTGTTTCCAAATATTACACGTTTTTTCTGTGAATAAGGATCAATAGAGGAAGTTACAAAGCAAACGATTTATGTTTCCCAGTAGATCATGTGAATCATTGCAGTCTTCCTCTCTGGTGCATGTGACTCTGTTCAGTGACTATTTCTGTATAGAAGTGTCTTTTTAACCCTTAAGTACAGTCTGCTGCCATGATAATGTTTAGTTCCTTATCCAATGAAAAGTTTGCTTTTTTTCTTCATTTATTTTTTGCTATATTGTTTTGTAAGATCGTGGCTTTCCGTTCTCATTCCTAATATTTCTATTTGCAGAACAGCAGCACATTAAGCTGTGAGACCACATTGCTTCGCTCTGATAGGGTTCAAGTCATTGTTGCACTTAATAATTTCTATGATGATTTGTGGACTGATTCAAAGTGTTCAAGTGAGTATTGCATAATCAGTGTGTTTTTTATTTTAGTTTTTAGTTTTTTTCATGCCATTATCAACGTTCCAACTTTTTCTTTTGGTATTGACCTACTTATTAACACGCAGGACCTATTGCATTGAGAGGATAAGGAAATTATATCTGGGTTTTTTAATTGCTGTCTCTGTCCATATTGGGGAGATTTTTACTTCCTGCCTGAAGTGGGAATCTTCCCATCAGGGATAATAAACAGTTTAAAAGACCAAATGAAGGTTCTAACCCTCATATTAACCCAATTTTATATATTGTTGTCTGTGCTCCCATTGGAGAGCTGCTTTCATATTGTCTTTACCAGTAACAGGGGAAAATAGTATAAGCTATAAGATCCCGACTGAAGTTCTAAGCCTTGCCCTGTCTATAAAACAAATCTGAGACGAGATCACTTTTTAATTTTACAACTATTTAGGCTAGAATTAATTAGCCTTGTGAGATTGCAAGGACCTAGGACAGAGGTGGGCGATTAATTTTTCCAGAGGCTGGGACTGTTGTAGTGGGCCGAACTTAATTCTTCTCAATATTGATTTTGGACCTGGGAAGGATCTGCAAGTACATAAACATATAGAACACTAAGGCCTTGTACAGAACTAGGCGGGGTAGCAGAGTGGTGGGAGAGCATCGGGATGTCTTCTAGGCAACTCGCTCCCACCAGAACTGAGCCACCCCACTGGTACCGATCAGCTCCTCAGGCTCTTTCCTTCCAGTTCTTGTAACTCTCCACACAGACGTCTGTCAGTATGCCTCTAAACCTGTCAGCTTCCTCAGTGAAAAAGCTGACAGGCTTTGGGAGGCATGCTATGATAACAGTGGAGACATCAGGGGCCAGATAGAGGTCGCCAAAGGGCCCTGGGGCCACAGTTTGCCCAGGTCTGACCCATAATGTACACAAGACTTATGGTCCTGCCCCACTGAGTCATGATTGTAGCTGCCCAGGACCTGCTACCAGTTGGACATTTGGCTCTCAATCTGTGCAGCTCTGTATGTACTGATACACAAAAACAGGTGTTTGTGTCAATGCTTGTTAAGATGTAAACATATAAAAATGAACTTTTTTTGTGATAAAATACAATACATTGTACTTAGTTGCAGTTATCAGGAACAACTAATTACAATGTATTTTTTTTTTTTTTTTAAGCCCGTCTCCAGCTTTTGTGCATGCTTCACCTGTCATGCAGCCTCAAACACCCCCCCCCCCCCCCCCCCTTCACACTTTAGATTCTGCTGGTCCAGTTACGTCCTGGTTCTTTTTCTTTCCGATCATGTTAAAGGGGCCTAAGGCTTTTTACACTGATGGCCTGCGGTCTATCCACACCGTGGGTGCAGCACCGAGCACATGTGGCTTTCCTGCAGGTTATCTGTACTTTGCCATAGAATTCTATTATATCCTGCAGGTTTAACCAAAAGTCTATGGCTCAGTGCAGGTAAGCCGCAGGTGCACTGCACTACACCTGCGTATCAGTTTGAAAGCAGCCCAGTAACCACTGCAGAACAGATATGTCCATATATACACTGTGATTTTTGTAATTAACTTGCTGTCCCAGGCAGAGTGCATTTGTTATCACTCCACCTATGACAGGAGCTGGTGCTATACAGGAAGCATTGGCTTATGTGTCTCTGCTCTGCAGCTGCTTGCCTTCTCTACTGCTGGCTTCAATCACAATACTGATGCTCTGGCATGGCGGGTAGGCAACCTGCAATCTGAGCTTGTCAACCCGCCATTTCAGAGCAGGAGGGCTCCGTGGGCCACATGTGGCCCCCGGACCACTGGTTGGGCACCCCTGTTCTAGTGTATTCCTCATTTCAAGGTTGTGGCTATAATGCAGGTTATTTTTGTTATTTGATTCCATTTTCTAAATATAAAACCTAAAAATGTGTTAAAATAACATGAGTAATGTTGCTGTATGTTGCTTTTATTTCCCAAGACTGCATAAATAAGAACAAAACAAATGTACTGGACAGCACAGCTGCATTTATGAAGTTATTTGACGAGTTGATGCATTGTTTCAACAGCACCAAGGTAAATCCTCTATTTAGATTTTCAGACTTATTTTAGGGAAGTATATATAGACTGGTTTAAAAAAGCTATTGAGTTTTTCCAGTATTTTATTTATTTTTTTTGCATTTTCTACTTCTTCATATTAAAATTGATCGGAGAGTGCCTTGCGCTTATGGACTATAAGATTAGAGATAGTAAGGATTAGGAAGTGACAAAAAAAACATAGGTACCGTTGGTCTTGCCAGTTTTCCTTCAGACCGTTTTGTTCTTGATCAACTTGGAAACAAATTACGGTACTTGGGAGGTTTGATACGGTTTGCATGTTTGTCCAGTGGTTATCACTTCTACCCTGCTGTCCTATTTCTACCGGGGGCACTATAATCATAAAATGTTTGATCTATCTTTGTTATGGATTTTCTCTGGGTGCTCCAATCTTCCCCCACTATCTGTGTGCAACTGTTTCAGGAACTTTAGCTAAAAGTTTTTATTTGGGGCAGGATTTCCAGAATTTCCCCTCCTAGCAGTACTAGAATAATATGCCACATTACCCATTCATAATGCGTAAGGCTTGGGGCTTAACCATTTGAGCCCCGGGCTAATTCTCACTTTTTTTTTTTTTTAATCTTTATTTATGTTTTAAATTATTTTTATTGTTTTCACATAAAATAGAAACACTTTACATACTTTCTTTTAAGGACATTTTTAAAATCACCAATCATTATAAAATTCACAAGTTCTTCATACATATAACATTGACATATACAAACTACATATTACAACATTACAAAAAACAATTGTGCGGGTACAGAGATATGTCCATCCTTACGATACTACCTCTAGTATCGTAATCTTTATTTAAAAGACAAACAACAATACAAGTTACAAATTAGCAGTGGTACATGGCTGTCTCTTCTAATCAGTACTGGACATTATATGGTAATCATATCTGTAGTCAATGCCCTTTAAAAGGATACCAGGCAAACTGCTGCCTGCTGCGCCAAGATGGCCTCCATCAAACCTCCTCTGGCACACCACCCAATACGGGAGCGCCTAAGGCAAACAGTCGGTGCCAGGAGGGGAAAAGTCGCCATCCCTGGTAAGGGAGGCTCCCCCCGCAGCAACAAGACATTGTGGCCCTAGGTCCAGTTAGTGCAAGACAAATTAACAATCCAAAACCGTGTGGCCAAGCGGCTGCGAATAGTTGAGAAGAAACTAGGGGGAGAGAGAGAAAAGGTTAGAGTAGCGGAGAGTTTGGAAAAAGAAAGGGGAGAAGAGGGGTCAGAGCATACCTGCGGTTTAAGATGGAGTGTTCAAGTCTTCACCGAACGAGCCTCACTGGTGCCGGGTCACCTCCAGAGGGAGCAGAGGGGGGTTTTTATGATGCCAGAGTGCCGCCGCCCACGCGGGATCTAAGGGATGGTTCTGCCAGCTCCAACAATGCCAAGTCTAGACTCGCAGATACATGCCCTGGGTCAGCCACATAGGCCATCCAAGGTGTCCATACAATGTTGAAGCGTTCCAGGGTACCCCTGCAAGTCGCTATCCAATGCTCAGCTTCTCTAATGTCATTTACTTTGCCAACCCATTCCACCCTTGTTGGAATTCGGGGCTGTTTCCATTATATTGGGATTAAACGTCTAGCCGTATTTAGTAAATGTGGTAATGCGCTTTTCTTATATCTTCTAATTGGGGTCTGAGGGATGTGTAGGAGGAAGTGGACTGGGGATAGAGGGACATCCAGGCCTAGGATCTCTTTTATTTGGGATTTATTGTCTTCCCAAAAGGGCTTAATCCGGGGGTGCATTCCCACCAGATTGTGCAGACGTGTGCCTCTGTGGCTACATGCTAGCCAGCATTGGTCCAACACAGAAGGGTAGAAATGTGCCAAATCAGCTGACCCCCTTTACCAGCGCAACAGAATTTTGTAATTTGTTTCTTGGGTTTTAGACT
Source organism: Rana temporaria (assembly GCF_905171775.1). Lineage (NCBI taxonomy): Eukaryota > Metazoa > Chordata > Amphibia > Anura > Ranidae > Rana > Rana temporaria. Next base: position 262,348,025 of record NC_053492.1, on the reverse strand, counting down.
CAATAGAGCTGGAGTGGGTGAGCTGGTAGAGGTGAGTCAGCTGAGTCGCAGTTAGTTTAAGGTCTCTCTCCCAGACCCGCACGTGTGCAGGTTTAGAATCTAGGGTGGCAGAGCCTAGCAGGCGGTACATTTCCGAGACCATATGTGGAAGCCGATCCTTCTCCACAAAAAGGCCCTCAAAGGGTGTGAGAGAGGAGATGTCTCTTATAGAATGGCCGTGGACCTCGAAGAAATGGTGAAGCTGCCTGTACCTCCAAATATTTATCTGAGAGACGTTATGTCTGGCCTGCAAGGTCTCAAAACTCAATAACTTGCCGTTACCCATGAGCTTCCCACAACTTGGCATTGCCACCATCCAGCCAAAAAAGGCCATTTGTTCCCCCGGAGGGAACCACAGAAACCAACACAGCAGGGACACTGGAGGGGTCAGGTTCAGGGTCGGATTAAGTCGGTCCCAGATTGAAAGAGCATGCACCGTCAGCGGGGAGGCAGTGTCGGACAAACCCCTATGCCAGTGATGGCGAACCTTGGCACCCCGATGTTTTGGAACTACATTTCCCATGATGCTCATGCATGCTGCAGTGTAGTGGAGCATCATGGGGAAATGTAGTTCCAAAACATCTGGGGTGCCAGTTGAGGATCCTCTGAAGCGCCACAGCCCTATAATACTTCAAGATGTCTGCGATCCCCAGTCCACCTGCCTGTTTCGAGCACCTCAGCACCCTCATAGTCTGGGTTTCCGTGCGTTCCACACAAACCCGGATAGCATGCTAGACATCTGGGTAAAGAAGTCTCTGGGCAGGGGGATCGGTAACATCTGTAGGAAGAAAAGTATGTATGGCAAAATGTTAATTTTTATGTTTATGCGACCCAACCACGCAAAGGCAGTCTTGGTCCATTGAGGAAAGATCTCTATTAACATCTTCAAGAAGGGTGGGGATAATTGGCTGTATAAAGGGTGTCGAAACGGTCTGTTAACTGTATGCCCAGATATATGAAGGAAAACTTGGCCCAGGTGAATGGAAAAGCTGCCTGCAAGCTATTTGCTGGGGGGAGACGGACAATTAAATGGGTAGGATTTCCGACTTTGAGAAGTTGATCTTGAAATTGGAAAGCATCCCAAACCGCTTAAGTTCTTCCATCAGGTTTTGCAGCGAGATCAGGGGCTCAGAGAGGTGGAAGGCCACATCGTCAGCATTGACTGACAGCTTGTGTTCAACGTTTTCAACCTTCAGGCCCTTTATGTTCGCATTCACTTTTACAGTACGCAGCAATGGCTCTAGTACCAAGGCGAAAAGGAGGGGGGGAGGGGACACCCCTGTCTCGTGCCATTCCTGATTGGGAACCCGGGAGGAGAGCTCCACATTTACCTTGACCTGTGCGCAAGGAGTGGAATAATTCTCAAATTTTTATCATGCATGTAATCATTTTCTTTTTTTTTTTTTTGGCTAGAAAATTGCTCGGAAACCCCCAAACATTATATGTATATTTTAAAGTAGAACTGTAGGGAAAACTTTGTGGAGATTTCCCTTCAGCCAAACCAAGAAGAGAGGAAATCCCTGCAAATTAAAGGGGTTGTAAAGGTACATGTTTTCTATGCATTAAGGTGAAAAAACATCTGAGGATTAGCGGCCCCCCAGCCCCCCGTTTACTTACCTGACCCCTCAAATGTTAGCTGATGCAGGGAGGAGCCGAGACAGCCACCGAGGGACCCCAGAAGACCAGGAGCGGGGCCATTGTGTGCAAAACGAGCTGCACAGTGGAGGTGTTATTTAAAAAAAAAAAATGGGAACCCTTGGTGTCCCTTTAAGGGAATTCCTTGGGGACCCCCAGGTTACCAGAACTACTGTCCCCATTGGAAGATTTCCCCTCTTTCAGTGATAACAGTAAACAGGACAAATGGAGAGGGTAGATCTCCCTAATTGGGGCATAGACAGTAATAAAATCTGACAAGTGCTCTAATCCATCTTCACTCTATCCAAACCCCCACCCAAAAGTTTTGCCTTATCTTAGGCAGAGACCAGAGAGAGTAAAATGGTAGGTGTTGCAATTTTTTTAAGTGACACCATTTTTGCAGCAGTTTTCAAGCGCAATTTTTTCCCTGGAAAAAAAATACATAATATTTAGTGCACACAAACGCAATCTATTACCTTTTTTTGGGGGGGGGGGGGTAAAATATAAAAGATGACATTAGGCCGTGTAAATGGATACCAAACATGTCACACTTTAAAATGGAGCACGCCAGTGGAATGGTGACAAACATCTGGTACATTAAATTATCTACAGGCAACCCTTTTAAAAGCCTTTACAGCAGTGGTCTCAAAGTACCGGCCCGCGGGCCATTTGCGGCCCGCGGACCAGTTATAAATGGCCCCCAGGCAGGGTGGAAGTGAGGGGAGCAAAAAAAAAAAAAAAATTATGGCCCCATCTGGTGGTGAGCCGTTGGTATTACAAGTTATTACCACCAGATGTGAGCTGGCGCCATCTGGTGGTGGCCGTTGGTATTACAAGTTAAGCATTACAAGTTAAACAGCAATTCTAATGTAATTTTACACTATTTTCACTGCCATCTTCTTCCCTCTAATTAGAACCCCCAAACATTATATATATTTTTTATCCTAACACCCTAGAGAATAAAATAGCGATCGTTGCAATACTTTCTGTTTCGCCGTATTTGCGCAGCGGTCTTACAAGCGCACTTTTTTGGGAAAAAATTACACTTTTTTTAATTAAAAAATAAGACAACAGTAAAGTTATCCCCATTTTTTTTAATATTATGAAAGATAATGTTACGCCGAGTAAATTCATACCCAACATGTCACGCTTCAAAATTGTGTCCGCTCGTGGAATGCCGACAAACTTTTTTTACCCTTTAAAATCTTCATAGGCGACGTTTAAAAAAATCTACAGGTTGCATGTTTTAAGTTACAGAGGAGGACTAGGGCTAGAATTATTGCTCTCACTCTACCAATCGCGGTGATACCTCACATGTGTGGTTTGAACACCGTTTACATATGCGGGTGCTGCTCACGTATGTGTTCGCTTCTGCGCGCAAGCTCGTCGGGACGGGGTGCGTTTTCTGGCTCCTAACTTTTTTAGCTGGCTCCGAGATTCCAAGCAAATTTGTCAAACCCTGACTTACACCAGTGCTGGTGGTAATAATGCGCTCGCTGACACCAGTGCTGGGGGTTAATAATGCGCTCGCTGACACCAGTACTGTTGTTTTTGAAGTTTGAAAGTTTGCATGCGGCCCCCCATGGCATATGAAAACTTGTCTTGTGGCCCTCGGGTAATTTGAGTTTGAGACCCCTGCTTTACAGGTTACCAGTTTAGAGTAACCGTTTGTCTGGGGCTAGAATTATTGCTCTCGCTCTCACATCCATGGTGATACCTCATGTGTAGTGCAATCGCCATTTACACATTTGTTCAGGACTTGCATGTGCATTCACATTTGCACGTGAGCACAAGGGGATGAGGGCGCTTTAAAATATGTTTTTTTTTTTTTTTTTAACATAAAATATGTTTTTATTATTTTATTTTAACACCATACTTTTTTTTTTTTTTTGGATCAAATTTATTGCTATCGCAAGGGATGGACAACATTCCTTGTGATAGCATGAGCTGTGACAGGTTCTCTTTATGGAGTGATCTGGGGTCTATTAGAACTCTCCTCTGTCCTCCAAAGCATCCCATAAAACCAAGATCGGTTTGCCGGATGCTTTCACAAACCAAAACCGGAAGGGACGGAATCCTCAGCATTTCCTGTTTCTTGACGTCAGAGTAAAAAGGAACAATTTTTGGTACCCTGCACTCTGTGTACAGCAATGAACACAGCCAATCGCATAGTTACTGGGCTCCCTGTTGGGATAGGAGAGCCCGTTAAAGGCAGCTTCCATTAACACTGCCTGTAAAAGTGATCCAGCAGCTGTATAGCTGCTCCGATCTTTTACTAGAACAAGAATTGCCGTTTTGAAAAAATACACACCCAAGATCAGCTTCCTGGTATAATCGCTTCAACCTGAGGCCTACAGATGCGAAGTGGTTAAAGATCCCATTACTTTGCCTAAGCAGTGGCTTTATAAAGGGCCCCCGGCTCCCCGGTTATACTTTACTAACCTGTGCTCCCTTGTAGCTCCGGTCTCCGATGCAGCCCGCACTGGCGTCAGATGCTTTTGGAAATAATGACACTGTGTCATGTGATCTTGCTCCAGTCTACTAATTGGCTGCTGGACCTGAGTACTATTACACGTGAGGAGTTTAAATGTCACCCCATACCTAGAAGCACAGGGTATTGTTGCTGGCAGCAAGGGAGGTCTGGTAAGGTGAGTATTACTAATATGGTCCCTTTCCAAAATCATTGTTACTGCCCTAAATGACAAAGGAGACAGCATGTCATAAAGTGGTAGTAAAGGCCTTTTGTTTGTTTTTACTTACAGTGCCCTGAGATATTTACTTATGATGCCGCCGGTGACGTCACCAGCGTATATGCTCTGAAGCAACGGCATATCCATGCCATTCCTTTGTAGCTCCGTGCCGTACACAGTGACATTATCGTGGCTCGGCCATTCAAACAACCGGAGACTGCGAACCCATAAAGAAGACAGCGGTGACAGCGTGTCTCTGGAGGGCTTAGTTTTGAGATACGTTTTACATAATGTGCTAGAATGCGATGCATACTAGCACGTTATGCCTTTGCCTTTCTACCGCTTTAAAGTGATCTAAACCCGAGAACATTTGAATATATTGTATGTTGCCAGTCCTTCAATGTGGTAGTTGCATTCGTGTTCCAGGCATTTCCTTTTTTTTTTTTTTACTTGGTGACTTGATGGCTGGGGACAATGTAAATAAGCATGCTGCACATGTAGTTATCCAACTCTAAACTTTGTACATCCTATAAAATGTTATTGCTGTATAGAAATAAATAATTTGTATGCTTGGAATCACTGTTCTCTGATCATTCCACGTTTTGTCATATGTCTGGGTTTACATTGTTCCTATAAGATTGATAATAGTGGATACTATTCTATTGGGACAACTGCAAACAGTTCTTGTTTTTTTTTATTACAGGGGTCAACAGCCCCAGATCAACATGGCAATTTTTCACATGTTTGCCAGATGTGTAATGTCACCTACAAGAATCTGAGTGATCAGTACACTAACTTGGAACATGGCAAGCACCTGTGTATCGATTTAGAAGATGCTGTAAGTAATAGCAGTTTGTAATTCATTATTACAGTATGTAAATATATACACTGACATACCACATACAGCATGTAGTTGATGTTAGATTATCAGTATGGTGTCCAGTTACAGTATAGACACCATAATGATAAATAGCATTATTTAACCCTTTCACTGCCAAATTTGTTTTTGTATTTTATTTATTTTTTGCACACATTCATTGTAGGCCTAAAATCCCGAAACCTATATTTATGTCACATAAACAGTTTTCGAAGTGCAAAATTTCACAAAAAAAATACAATAAAGATAATTTTAGCACACGCAAATGAAATGTATAGAAGATGAAGCTTTACCAAACAGATTTCCAGCATTTTAAGCCTTAAAATTGTGTGTGCGCCCATGAAATGGTGACAAATTTTGGTACCCTATATATTCTATAAGTAACATTTTAAAATTGCTTACAGGTTAACAATTTAGAGTTAAATGATTTGTAAAGGCAGAAGTTTTTTTTTTTTTTTTTTTTTTTATCCTAATGCATTTTATGCATTAAGATAAAGAGCATTCAGTGGGGCAGATTCAGATAGATCAGCGGATCTTTAGATCTGCGTAATCTATCTTATTTAAGATCCGCCAGCGCAAGTTTTTGAGGCAAGTGCTGTATTCAGAAAGCACTTGCCTCGAAAATTGTGCCGGCGGATCGTAAATCCCCCGGCGGAATTCAAATTCCGCGGCTAGGGGGAGTTTACTATTTAAATCAGGCGCGTCCCCGCGCCGATCGTACTGCGCATGCGCCGCCGGCTAAATTTCCCAGCGTGCATTGCTCCAAATGACGTCGCTAGGACGTCATTGGTTTCGACGGGATCGTAAATTACGTCCATCCGTATTCGCGACCGACTTCCGCAAACAATGTAAAAAATTCAAAACTCGGCGCGGGAACGACGGACATACTTAACATAGGATACGCCGCATATAGCAGGGGTAACTATCCGCTGGAAAAAGCCGAACAAAATTGATGCCCTTTTTTCCCCACAAATAGAGCTTTATTTTGGTGGTATTTGATCCCCTCTGCGGTTTTTATTTTTTGCGCTATAAACAAAAATAGAGCAACAATTTAAAAAAATATATATATATTTGTTTTACTTGTTGCTATAATAAATATCACAATTTTTTTTAAAAAAACGATTTTTCTTCTCAGTTAAGGTCGATACGTATTTTTCAACGTATTTTTGTAAAAAAATAAAAAAAATCGAAATAAACGACTGGTTTGCGCAAAAGTTATAGCGCCTACAAAATGGGGAACAAAATTATGATTTTTTTTTTTTTTTTTTTACTAGTAATGGCGGCGATCTGCGATTTTTATTGGGACTGCGATATTGCGGCGGACGTATCGGACACTTTTGACACAAATTTGGGACCATTTAAATTTATACTGCGATCAGTGCTATAAAAATGCACTGATTACAGTATAAATGTGACTGGCAGGGAAAGGGTTAACACTAGGGGGTGAGGAAGGCTTCCCAGCGATGCGCCGGGACAGTGTTTACCCGCTGCGCGCCCCCCAGAGGCGCGCGCGGGTAATGCACTTTAAATGACGTCCAAAGACGGACGTCCACCCAGCACTTCAGGCACTGCAGACGTCTTTTATCAATAGCGCGGATCTGAAGTGCTTAAATAGACTATTCCCCACCCCCCCCTTCAGTCCACGAATGCTGCTGCCAGACTCATCCACCTTACAAACCGCTTAGCGTCTGCTACCCCTCTCTGCTAATCCCTCAATTGGCTGCCACTCGCCCAACTAATTAAATTCAAAATACTAACAATAAGTTACAAAGCCATCCACAACTCTGCCCCCAGCTACATCACTAGCCTAGTCTCTTAATACCAACCTAATCGTCCTCTTCGTTCCTCCCAAGAACTCCTGCTCTTTAGCTCCCTCATCACCTCCTCCAATATTCGCCTCCAGGACTTCTTCCAAGCCTCTCCCATCCTCTAGAATACCCTACCCCGATCTGTCAGACTATCTGCAAATCTATCTACTTTTAGGCGATCCCTGAAAACTTTTCTCCTCGGAGAAGCCTACCCTGCCTCCACCTAACTGCACTTTTATTTTCTTCTCTTCATCGGGTTATTACCCTTCGTATCACTTGACCCTCCCTCCTGTAAGCTCTCAAGTGCAGGGCCCTCCAATTTCTCCTGTATCAAATTGTATTGTAATGTCTACCCCAATGTTGTAAAATGCTGCGCAAACTGTTGGCGCTATATAAATCCTGTATAATAATAATGAATGGATACCTTGCATGTCACGCTTTTTGTTAAATTGCGCACGCTTGTGGAACATTGACAAGTTATGGTTCTTATAAAATCTCTACAGGCAACGCTTTAAATACCCTTTACAGGTTACTTGTTTAGAATTACAACTTTTTCTTTTTTATCACCTTTTTTTTTTCCTATGGCAAAGAATGTAAATATCCCTTGCGATAGAAATAAGGGTGACAGGTCCTTTTTTATGGAAAGATCTCAGGTCAAAAAGATCCCAAATCTCTTAATGTTTGGATCTTTTGCTTTCATTTTTTATTTTATTCCAGCCTGGACTGGAGGTGACATCATGACGTTGCTCCGGTCCTCCAAGATATATATGATATATTCAGCCATAATCCCAGTAAACCACTTGCAAACGCAATGTGTAAAAACGAATTGAGGTCGGCAAGTGGTAAATGCCTGCATGCCAAAATCCACTACCGTGCAGGGTTTTTATGACGGAAGAGACCCTAGAAGTCTATTCTGTCATAAAGTTCCCTCCGTCTGTCAGCAGTAATGCGATCTGGGCCTCACATACGCAGCTCAGACCGCATTTACTGCATGCCGTGGCTAAAGTGACTCCTGTGTGCATGCGGGGGAGTGACATCACCACATACCGGCCAATCAAGTGGCCGAAGAATTATTGCCGAATAAACAGAGGTCCATAGTAGAAAAGTAAAAATTGCTCTGGTCAATAGAGGGTGTACCAATATGCGTGTGGAAGTGATTAAACCTCAGCCTACTTCCCGTATACAATTAATCCTGCTTTTTGTGTTGCAAATGTGTATTTAATAGTGCTCAAAGTTAATTATTTACCAGCACTTTTGGTTTACGTGTGTTTTCATTTAAGTTTGTTAAAACTGATTAATATGTTGTTGTGGTTGTTAATCCAGATGAACAGCACTCGTAATCTTTGGAGTAGAGTATTCAATTGCACGTTGCCCTGCACGGACACTATTCCAGTGGTTGCAGTTTCAATATTCATCCTATTCCTGCCTGCTATTTTCTACTTAAGCACCTACCTTCATTCTGATCAAAGGAAGCGTAAGCTGATATTGCGTAAGTATCACATCTAGCTATATAATATGTGTGGCAAGCAGAAACAAAGCTATCATTTGAGGAGTTTTGTATCTGCTCTTTTTCTATAAATCACTTGTATAAGCTAGTTCTACATGTCTTCAAGTACATTTGGAAGATAAATAATGCCCTTTCTTTTCATTGTTCAAAAAAATCCCATATAATCTTTTTGGACTGAAACCTCTTTGCCAAACAATACTTATGTAAAGCATAAGTAAATATTTGGTTGGAACGAAGTATTGTGAAACTGGAATGCCACTTGTGACAAGTGAGACTATGACCACATAAATTTAGGGCATAATAATGCCTTTTTTTTTCCCATAGAGTAGGTTTACAAAAGATGTACCTCTGATCTCTGTTTACTCTGTGCACTCTCCCTACAGTGGTACTGTCTTCATTTAGCACTTTATTATTATTCTATGTTAGTGATTTTAGTAATAAGCCAGTGGCTCTACATACAGCCAGGCATTTAGCATTTTCAGAAAGAGGTCAGCAATAGTATAACCAATTTTGTTCATGTTTATATCTCCTCTATCAACCATGTTGGTCATTAGTGAGGACAAACTGGTTCAATAGCATTATTAGGGCAAAAAAAGTAGAGGAATGTGGTCTTCACATAGATCCTCTTTCTGTGACACCCTCTCCTGACTGTCCAGAAATAGTTGTGTTATATGTTGAGCAGCTATATGATATCATGTTCACCTTAGCAGGCTCAATGCACGAAGGAATGCGGAAAGTTAGCATTGTTAATGGGATCATTGACTGCCACGATTCAGCAAGTTAAAGTGGTTCTAACGGCTCAAGTTTTTTTTACCTTGATGCAATCTAGAATAACAAAATAATTTAATATTATGGTAAGTATAGGATAAAACTTGAGTGACAGAGGATAAGATGTGAGTCGCAAAATCAAAGGCCTCTTGCACACTGGGACTTTTAGGTACAGTGCATTCCTTCCGGCAGAACCGTGCCAGTACCACTTGGTACAGTGTTTAGCCCTGTCCACCTGCATCCTGCCCATAGGTGTGTGCAACCTATTGCATTAGGGTATGCACACCAAAGTTCAAACACAGAGGGGTGTGTGTGTGTGCGCTGAATGGAAAATTTGGTTCCAAAAATGAAGGATGCACTAGGCCAAAAATTACAGTTTTTAAAAATTATTTATATTTTTATATACAATTGTATTATATTCGACTTTTTAATTACCGTATTTATCGGCGTATAACACACACCTACATTTTAAGAGGGAGGTTTCAGGAAAAAACGTTTTTAACTAAACAACTTTGAATTAAAATAAGGGTCAGTGCCCATCTGCAGCCTGATCAATGCCCCTCTCATTATGCAGCCTGATCAATGCCCATCTCATTATGCAGCCTGATCAATGCCCATCTCATTATGCAGCCTGATCAATGCCCATCTCATTATGCAGCCTGATCAATGCCCATCTCATTATGCAGCCTTATCAATGCCCATCTAATCATGCAGCCTTATCAATGCCCCTTTTTAGCCTCCATGCAACCTGGACAGTGCATGAAATCAGAGCCATCATCTTCTGTTCGGCTCTCTCTCTCGCACTGGCAGTCACACAGTCCCGCCTCCGCCATCAGCATTGGACCAGCTGCTGTGATAGACAGGACACTGGTCCAATGCCAGTGGCGGAGGCGGGACTGTGTGTGTGTGACGTGAGAGCTGAGCGAGAGCCTGTGTTGGTACGACGATCTATCTTGTGTTTTTTTTTTTTGTTTTTTTGTTTTTTCAGCCCGCTGGGTTAAATGGAAAGAAAAAATTCTATCCAATCTAATTCTCAAATCATTAAAAAAAAAATCGAAAACGTCAAAGTGATAATTAATAATAAGTGATATATTCACAAAAAAATAATCATTCCAAAATTCATTAATAAAAATAAAGTAAAAAATTACCAAAAATTTTAATCGGTGCAGTGGTTAATTCATAGTGCACCATTAAAGTGCAAAGTCTGTGCAAATAAAACGCACCCAGTGTCCATCACTTTCAAGGGTTAAGTGACTCACCCCTAAGGCCTCATGCACACTGGACGTTTTTACAGCAGCTGTTTATTGACTGTAGAAAAAAAATGTCTACTGCCAAAAACTCTCCATGTTATCCTATGTGTCCATGCACACATAGGCTGTTATCAGCAGTTTTGGGCAGTGGCGTTTTTGAGCAGTAAAAAATAAAAAAAAACCTAGTGGGTTCAGCTGTAAAAACGCTCTAACGCTCAAAAAGTCACTTGCCAGCGTTTTTAACATTTTTGATCCATTGGATAAAAAAAAAATCAAACATTTCTTGCAAAAAAACGCTATTGCAAAAAGTTGAATAACTCCCTGCAAAGCTACTGGCGTTTTTTATAATGTTATTTTAACGTCCAGTGTGCATGAGGCCTAAAAGTCAATGAAACCACTTTCTGCTGAAACACCACCATATACAATTAAATCCAATCTGCAATGTGATCGCATCAATCACTTCCTTCAAGCATACATGGAGTTTAGGTGTCTCCACTTCACAGGGATATACCAGTTCTCTTCATAAAGGTACAAGTAAAACTCCAGATAGCGTTAAAACGTTTGGCATCTTTATTGAAAAGCAAGCCTTTGCACTTGTTTGAGTGTCAGGCCCGACACTAAGTAATTTAACGCATAGACATTTAAACATTAAAAACATAAACATTTCACTTAATCCTATAACCCCTATGGTAATTGCTGACTACTGCAAATTTGTAGTTGTCTATTTTATCTGTGGCGTGAATTTAATTTGTAAAAATTAGACGTGTCTTTTAAGGGACTTTATCCCTACATAGTTTTGTACCTCTTGCAAATACAAAAATTGTACTTTTTATTCCAAATCTCCTTATATCAAGTATAAATAGGTTAAAAAGTTGTGACTTTTTATACTCTGTGACATTAAAGCGGAGCTCCACCCTATTTTACAACATTAGCTGAACAACATCCTCTGTGTTTCCTGTCTTTGTATTCTGCGGATATGGGTGGGTATTCTGCGGATATTTCGTCATTTCCTCTCTGCCGCAATATCTCCTGGGAACAATGATAGGTCATTGCGGAGGCCCACCGTGAGTTCTCGTGGGATTTACAACTGCGTTCAACAGTACAACTGTATTCCTGCGCCATTACAACTGAGCATGCGCGGGAACACGCAAGGAATGCTGGTAGCTCAGCATCGCAGGGAGCAGGAAGTAAATGCTTGTGGGCTTCAAGTGCTCACAAGCAAGATGAAAACGGCCGCCCCGTTTTTTTATTTTTTTTTATTTTATAACCTCATCTTTGCAATGAAACCGGACATCGGGCAAGGTAATTCTCCAAAAAAATATGTTTGCAAGTGTCAGTGTGTGTGATTTTGTTACTGTTTGCTGCAATAAAAAGTGAGTGGAGCTCCGCTTTAAAGTCGTATCAGCCCAGGTTCACACTGGGTGCGATTTCATTCGATTTGAGATGCGATTTCACATGTGAAATCGCATCTCAAATGCCGCCAATTGTCGGCAATGGCGCCGTCCTAATCGGTGCGACGCCGCATCTGTGGCGCTGCACCGATTTCAAAAAGTAGTTCTTGTACTACTTTTTGCGATTTCGGGCCGCGATTTACATAGACATCTGTGCAGAAACCTGCACAGATGTCTCTTAAATCGCGGCCGAAATCGGGACTGCCGACGGGAGTGAAATCGTGCGAGTTCAGCTGAACTCGCACGGCTTCACTCCCGCAGCCCAGTGTGAACCAGGGCTTAAAGTCAGACAAAAGTAGTGCAGGAACCTTTTTCTAAAGTTGGACAGACTTGTGTAGTATCGGTTAAGATGGCTCTCATAGGGAAGCATTGAATTTCACATGTCATATGACTTGGGGTCTCACAAGTGGAGTCCTATATCGCATTAGTGTGAACCGAGCCAAAATCATATAAATCCTTAGTCACTACTTTTTTATGCTGTGTGTGTGTGTGTGTGTTTGTTTTTTTTTTTTTGTTTTTTTTTATCTACTTTACAGAATATGATTTCTATATATGTTGACCTTAACATTCGTTGGCACTTTGTGATGGAACTGTCAGTTTGCGTATACTACATTGTTCCAATTTTCTGCTTACTACTTCATAAAAAGAAAGTAGACTTGTTAGACACCATAGGGGAGATTTACTAAAATTGGTGTAAACAGAATCTGGTGCATAGTAAGCGATCAGCTTCCAGGTTTTATTGTCAAAGCTTAATTGAGCAAGCTGAAGTTAGAAGATGATTGCACCAGATTCTGTGTGCACCAGTTTTAGTAAATCTCCCCCATGGGATGCTCATCATGCCGTGCTTACAAGCATATCTGATGGAATACAATATTATGTTCCATTTATTATACCTGAAAATATGTGTTGTGTGTTTTTTTTATTAAAGCGGAGTTCCGGCCACAATTTCACTTTTTAAATATAAATACCCCTGTAATACACAAGCTTAATGTATTCTAGTAAAGTTAGTCTGTAAACTAAGGTCCGTTTTGTTAGGTTGTTACAGCATTTAGATACTTTATAAAATAGAAATTGACTGGGACCATCTTAAGTGTGTGCATCATGAAGCCAGACTGTATGACTTCCTGGATTTCAGCCTTGCAGATCTCGCACATCCTCAGTGCTGCACAAGCAGTGTCAGATCAGGTTTCAGCACCTGTGCTGTCCAAGTCACATGATTCTTTGAGACTGGGGAATGCACAGACTCCTGGAAAGTTACACCCACTACATTCCCAGGAGTCTGTGCGGTGTAGGTCAGGAAGCATTAAGCACCTGGGTGCAGGAAGTGGGAAGATTAACTATTCTGCCTAGCAACAACACTTTGAAGGCATCTAAAAAAAAAAAAAATTTCGTAAAGGACTAATGACATTTTTTTAAAACTACTGATGTAATGTTATATTTATGGGTGGAACTCCACTTTAATAACGTGCAGAAAATGCATGGGAATGCTGAATAGCTGAATTGCTAAAGCTAACTGGATGAGTAGCTTAAATCCGTAAGAAAAAGTTAAAGTGGGAATAGTTGGAAAAGTAGGAAAAGCTGAAAAGCTTTTTTTTTTTATTTTTGTTTTTGAAAAGCTGACACTAAACTGAATTGTTGGCTTTAAAAGTTTGCAAAAAATAAGCCCAATACGCACTTGATAAAGATATAAAAGGAATAATGATTTGAATCCTTATCATATGGAAGTACAAAGCATATATTTTTGATTAGTGATTGCCTAGTGTTAGATTTTACCATACGTTAAAAGCAACTCCAAAGAGCTGTTGTGCTGTTCAATTGTCACTAGTGAAATGTCTATGGCTAGCCTAAAGTCTGGTACACACAAGTAGTATTTTTTTTTTTTTTTTATTCAACCCTGCGGGCTGGATGGAAAATAAAACTTAAGACCTCCAAGGAACTCACTGTACTAACCAAGTCTGTCTGATTTTAGAAAAGGTACCTTTTCCTGCACTACTTTGGTCTGTTTTTGATACAACTTCAATGCCACAGAGTATAAAAGTCACATACAGTGATCTCCCCGCTGACCTATTGTGTTCTGACAGGGGGGGGGGGGGCGACCCTGGCAAAATACACTGGTCAGCACTCGCAGCCATTGCAAGGACAAATTGGATGCCAATTGGCTGCTTGTTTTCCAGCATGCCCGTTTGACATCATCCAAACAGTAGGCTAGCTTCTGTCTGACAGGCTGCTGTACACACTGGCTGAATTTCGGATGGTTTCTGTTGAACCGACTTATATTCAGCTGGTTTGTACCAGCCTCAACACGATAATCCTTGAATAGGAATTCTTCTGCAGGCGCTGTTTGAGCATCTACTTTTTCAGATGCTTTTTTAATTATATTTCTATGTATTTTTGCGCACATTTGTCCGCATAAAAGAGCTTGTTCTCACATTAACAATGTCAATAGACAAATCTGTTCGAATTTGCACAAAAAATTTGCGCGAATGCGTGCATGAGGCAAACATTACTGACCAAAAATGCAGATCTTTCTATCTTTTTTATTTACACGTCTGTGTGCATAGGCATTTTACAATTAATGGTCTTTATTTTAGCTCAGTAAAAAAAATAAGCTGTACTGAGCTTTTTCAAGCTGCAGTGTGCAAGAGGCCTTAGTGTGTTTTATGTGTGGCCAAAGACCATTTCTCTTCTTCCAATGTGGCCCTGGTAGGTCAAAAGGTTGGACACTCCTGATCTAGATGTATATTTGGTGACCATGGTATACCGTGCACTACATATTCTACGTATTGCATTTAGATACATTTATTGACTAATTGAAATTAATGTTTAATACGATTATCCTTTTTAACTGGTTTCTTAATTTTTTCGCTAACACGTTGTATGTCTTTGGCTTTCCCAAAAGAGCCTGTAATGATTTGTGCTGTCTTTGTTTTTAGCAAAGAGGTTAAAATCAAATGCCAACTTGGCGCACATACAGGATAAAAGTAATTGAACGACCGTATGACTAAAAAAAGAAGAATTGCACTAGAACAAACAGTATTCCGCTTGGAGTGGACACATTCTATGCAAGGATTTGTGAAGATTTTCATCTTGGTGTCACAAGTCTTGTATATACCGGTACACAATGGACCTTTTCATTGCTAGAATGTATGTATGACTGCATCTCACTATATGTACTGGTACTTTAAACACTCATTCTCACTGTGGATTGTGTTTTTTCCTTTAAAACAGAATTTATAAAAAAGAAAAAATTTAGAAAATGTAAGGATGTGTGCTTTGTTAATCTGCTTTTTTATAAAAAAAATTGTTATTCACACTCTGCTCTGTTCTAGAAACAAATCTAACTGTAGATGGTTGGAAGATGCAGCTAGTATAAGTACATCAAGTCTGTCTTCATATTTGAATTCCCTGCTCAGGAAGCAGTGTGAAATGTATTCTGTTGCACTGTTCATTGTCAGTATAACACTGGGTACTTGCTGGCTAGAGGAAATTTCAGCATAATGACCTCATCATTGTGGTAATGCCCCTTCGTTGTCGGGTTAGATGGCTATGGTGGGGCACTGACCAAGCTATATACCTTAACCTTTGCACAACCTTAAAACACAAACTGAGCCTTTCAGATTTTTAATGTTACATTTTTGCTGTGCATTTATATTGTTTTGTTTTCCAAGTTTCATAAATCTTGTGTTTCCTATGTCATTCTGGCCTACATTAAACCAGATTATGAGGATGTTGTAGATATAGTGTAAAGTCTTGAATAGAATTAAAAATGTTTTAATATACGGTATATATCCAAATCAAATGGAAGAGCCTAATGGAAGCCTCCCTATTGTTTTTAATTTAAGTGTTGGAATCTTACATTAAATCATAATAGTTTAACCACTTCCCGACCTCCTCATGTACATATACGTCAGCAGAATGGCACGGACAGGCACAATCACGTACCTGTACGTCCTCTGCTAGACGTGGGTGGGGGGTCCGATCGGGACCCCCCCGGTACATGCGGAGGTCGGGTCCGCTCGGGGAGCGATACGGGACGACGGCGCGGCTATTTGTTTATAGTCGCGATCGCTCCCCGGAGCTGAAGAACGGGGAGAGCCGCGTGTACACGCGGCTTCCGCGTGCTTCACTGTGTCGGCGCATCGATCGCGTCATTCCCTTTATAGGGAAGACACGATCGATGACGTCATTCCTACAGCCACACCCCCCTACAGTAGTAAACACACACACAGGTCACACTAAATGTTACAGCGCCCCCTGTGGTTAACTCCCAAACTGCAACTGTCATTTTCACAATAAAGAATGCAATTTAAATGCATTTTTTGCTGTGAAAATGACAATTGTCCCAAAAATGTGTCAAAATTGTCCGAAGTGTCCGCCATAATGTCGCAGTCACGAAAAAAATCGCTGATCGCCGCCATTAGTAGTAAAAAAAATAAAAATGCAAAAAAACTATCCCCTATTCTGTAAACGCTATAAATTTTGCGCAAACCAACCGATAAACGATTATTGCGTTTTTTTTTTTTTACCAAAAATAGGTAGAAGAATACGTATCGGCCTAAACTGAGGGAAAAAAAAATGTATATATGTTTTTGGGGGATATTTATTACAGCAAAAAGTAAAAAATATTGCATTTTTTTCAAAATTGTCGCTCTATTTTTGTTTATAGCGCAAAAAATAAAAACCGCAGAGGTGATCAAATACCACCAAAAGAAAGCTCTATTTGTGGGGGAAAAAGGACGCCAATTTTGTTTGGGAGCCACGTCGCACGACCGCGCAATTGTCTGTTAAAGCGACGCAGTCCCGAACTGTAAAAACCCCTTGGGTCTTTAAGGCAGCAATATGGTCCGGGGCTTAAGTGGTTAAAAAAAAATGATTTACTGCAGTTAGTGAAGTTCTTGCAAAGTTGCGTTGAAACGGAGCATTGTTCTATTCACAACAAGCTTATATTTAGCTCTGGTCTGCACATGATTTGAGAGTAACCTAAAAAAAATATATTTGGCAGTGTTAAAGCGAAAGTTCAGGCGGGGTACTGGAGATTTTAGTCAACTAAAATATGACTAAAGCCTCATACACACGATCGGACTTTCCAACAACAACGGTCCGACGGACTGGTTTTATCGGACAATCCGACCGTCTGTATGCTCCATCGGACAATTGTCAGAAAGTCCACGGACAAATGTTCCCTGTGCCTGCTCTTAAACTTTCCGACAACAAATGTGTTATGTCGGATCATCCGATCGTGTGTACACAAGTCCATCAGACTAAAATCCAAAGTACAAACACGCATGCTCAGAACCAATGCTAAACATCAGACAACAATAGCAGAAGTTGCCCAAAGGGTGGCGGTAAAGAGCTGAAAAACAACGTGATTTGGTGAATGTTGGCTGAAAATGTTCTGCCGTGTGTATGCATACCAAGTTCACAGCCAACGCCCCTTCGGAAAAGTCAGATGGAAGTCCGATCGTGTGTATGAGGCTTCAGACTAAAACAATTTAGATGACTAAAATACGGCTAAAACTAAAAACAGCATTTCAAACTGAAACTAAGTCAGCGACAGTGATATAATGGCTATAGTTGGATGAGTTGTCCACTAATCTACAGATATTAGGAAAGTAGGCTGTAATAAAAATGCTAGCATGTTGAATATAACATTTGTTACATTTATCATAAGGCATGGGTACATGCCACTTTAATTTCTTTCCTGCCTGCATTCTGTGCTGAGACACATTACTGATTGCCACTTGCGCTTTTCACTTCAGAAATTATTCCAGTACATAACTACCTCTAGATCTGCTATCCTACTACTGCCATAAAAATGGTAATGGTATTTTCCTTGTACTTTATTGACAGGACTTTTAACATTGAGTGGGTATTTTTTGTTGAATGTGCCAGGGAGATCATTGCAAGTTATTGTGTTGACAGCCATTGTGCTCCAATTCCATTTCCCCCCGGATTAGCTTGAATGCCGCCTGCCCTACAGCCTCTGGAAGCATTACCTTGATTTGGTGAATCATATGATTGAGAGCTGTTCAAAGCAATCTTTCATTTATGCTAATAAAAGCTGGTTTATATCTGCCAAGTTACAGAATGACAGCTTTGATTCCGTAATCAGTGGCTTTTTGAGCACATTCATGCTAAGTAGGGCTGAAAGTCATTACTACGGGATAGGGCAGTTAAGAGCTTTACCCGTGAAGCGGCTTTAATTTACTTTCCTGGCTTTGTAACCAATTAAAATCATTCAAAAACGGCTTAGATTTTTAAGATTTTATAGAAACTAATTTCTACTTTTGCAGTACTTGAAGAAATAGTTATTATGTTAAACTAGTGTAATGTAATCGTGCTATTTTTTTTTTCTAGGTTGTTGTTTTTTTACTGTATAATTTCCTACATTGTATTATTCTGGAAGCAATTATTTGTTCAAAAACAAATGGGGCTATTTTTTATTATCAAAGGGTTAAATGCATGGTTACCTATAGATCCTGATGATTTGTAAATTTTACAAAAGATAGAAAAATGTAACTATTGTTAGTTTTCTGCAGGTCATGGCACTGCCTATCAAAGCGGAACTATAAACCCACTGATTTAACAGTTTAAAAAAAAAAACGTATTTCCGGCATGTGGGGAATGCTAACTGTCACGTTTGCTTGTGCTCTCAACCAAACTGTCAAACCATTAAGTGTCTGGAGTCATAATTGATCACATTTACATCATCATGGCAGTTGCAAGAGACCAAGATGACAGATTCATTGGCTGAAAAGGATAGGAAGGGGGGTTTAATTCTGCTTTAAATATGACCAAACTTCTCCATTCTTCTTTGCACTGGTATATTCTGTTGCTTTAGCATTACGTTGCAGCCTGAAGGGGGATATTTAGGGAAAAAATGGCAAAATTAAATTGGCTCTGGTCATAGCAACCTTCCAGAAACCCCATAACTGCACACTTAAAATCATTTATCTGGGTGGGTACATATTGCCACAGTCTACACTTTGTAAACCTTTTTTTTTTTTTTACTGTTTGCAACTGATTCTGTGTATTCCTGCTGTAAAAAAACACAAATAAGGGGGTTTATTATTCTGATTACATTTTTTTTTGTTTTGCTTACAAACAAGACTGGTTGGAATGTATTACATTTTTTTCTGATGTCTGAAGATGTGAATAAAACTTTTCAAATTAAGTATGTTTTAATGTTTTAATTGATATTGTTCAAAAGATGCTAAAAGTATACAAAGACGGTCAAACTACAACCTGAAGCATGGCTGTCATTTATATATAGTAATGATGAAAATATTCCTGTGCTATGTTATTATGTCGAAGAATACTCCAGCAGCTGCCAGTGCTCAAATAAAGCACCAAAAAATTGACACAATCTTTGGATCTATGAATTGGACACATTGCAGCCAGCTGGATTGAATGTTCTATTTCTAATTCTTGGTCTAGTCCAGTGTTATTATTTAACTGCTTGCCAACCAACCAATGTCCTTATATGGCAGCAGGTCGGCTCTCCTGCGCAAATCGCCGTAGCTGTACAGCGGCACATGCAGGGAAGATGGTGGGCGGCTGTGGGAACGTACCCACAGGTCAGGCGGACTCGATGTTCGCCGATGACCCGCCATCACCTATTACAGAGGTAGAACTAGGAACTGCTTTTGTAATCAAGGCAGTTCCCCATTCTGACAGGTATCTACTGTTCCCAGTGATCGGGAACTGTGATCTGTCATGTCCCAGGCAGCCCATCCCCCTATAGTTGGGACACACCTAGGGAACACATTTTAACCCCTTTTATTGCCCCCTAGTGTCAACCCTTCCCCTGCCAGTGACATTTATACAGTAATCGATGGCTATTTATAGTTGGCCATTACTAGTAAAAAAAAAATATATATATATATATATATTAGGGCTGTGCGTTAAACGCGATATTAACGGCGTTAACGCAAACCCATGTTAACGCCGTCAATATTTTTATCGCGCGATTAACGCGGGAGCGCTCGGGGTGGACGTGCAGAGTGTGCAGCGGCGCGGCTTACCTTCTCGCTGGATTCACAGGCAAGTTACTCACCTTGTCCCTGGATCCAGCGATGCCACCCCGCTGTGTGATCGGCGATGCCACCCCGCTGTGTGATCGAGCGGGTCCTCCGCTCGGCGGGTCCTCCTCGCTCGATTCACAGTGTCTGTGTGCCGCCGATCTCCGTTCCCTGCGACGTTACGACGCACGGGAGCGGAGAACGGCGCCAAATTCAAAAAAGTAAACAAACACAATACACACAGTATACTGTAATCTTATAGATTACAGTACTGTATGTAAAAAATACACACACCCCTTGTCCCTAGTGGTCTGCCCAGTGTCCTACATGTACTTTTATAAAATAAAAACTATTCTTTCTGCCTGAAAACTGTAGATTGTCCAAAAGTGTCCCTTTATGTCAAAAATGGTTTTAGATCAGCTAGAAAACAGCGATCATAAATTATAATCACTTGCAGAATTGTGTGATATTTGTGGGGAAATTCGTCATAAATTAGATAGATTAATCGTGAGTTAACTATGACATTAATGCGATTTAATCGCGATTAACAATTTTAATCGTTTGACAGCACTAATATATATATATAAATAATAAAAATGGCATAAATCTATTGCCTATTTTGTAGATGTGCAAACCAATCAATTCAATATACACCTATTGCGATTATTATTATTATTTTATTTTTTTAATTGGCCTAAATTGATGAATACTTTATTTTTTTTGGTGTGTTTTTTAGCAAAAAGTAAAAAATACACTGCTCAAAAAAATTTAAGAAACACTTTTTTGAATTAGAACTCCTTGGATATTAATCTGGTCAGGTAAGTAGCAGAGGGGTGTATACAGAGGGGGTTGTTAATCAGTCTAAGCTGCTTTGCTGTTAATTGAAATTAACAGGTGCACTAGATGGGCAACATATGAGACGACCTCCAAAACAGGAATGGTTTTTCAGGTGGAGGTGTCTGACTTTTTTTTCCCTACTCATCTTTTCTGACTGTTTTTCACTAGTTTTGCATTTGGCTAGGGTCAGTGTCACTACTGGTAGCACAAGGCGATACTTGGACCCTATAAAAGTTGCACAGGCAGTCCAACTCCTCCAGGATGGCACATACGTGTCATTGCCAGAAGGTTTGCCGTGTCTCCCAGCACAGTCTCAAGAGCTTGGAGGAGATTCCAGGAGACAGGCAGTTACTCTAGGAGAGCTGGACAGAGCGGTAGAAGGTCTTCAACCCATCAGCAGGAACGGTATCTGCTCCTTTGTGCAAGGAGGAACAGGATGATCGAGACCAGGGGAAAATCGTGGGTTTCCTATAATAGGGATTTCCTATAATTTCCTCTTCACTGGGGACACAGCTGTGGAGATTGCCTGCTGTGTCTCATTACTTTTATACTTGGGATATTCACCATATTCAGGTACTTACTACATCCACCTTACTATATTTAGGCACACTTGCATTCCTTACACACAGCTCATTTCTTGAGAACTCATTGTTTAATTTTTTGTTTTGTTTTTTGATATCATTGGTTCCTCCACACAACCTAAGTTCACCCCTTTCTCCTCTCTTTCTCACCTTGTCACTTGCTAGTACCCCTTTGTTCTCCTATGTTTTCCATCATCTCCAGGTCCCTACCATCCTGGACCTAGGCCCTTTTACTGATATATATACATCTTTATGCTAATACTCATTGTTTTACTCTTCTATTTCAGATACCTAATAAACATATTTATAGCTTATCCTCTTTATGGAATAATGAGGTTTCTAGGGATACATCACCACACACACATTCATCTCTTTTTTTTTTTTCCCCTTTCATGTCATCTGCCGGTATCCCTCAGTTATCCCATGTTTCTAGCCATCTCCATGTCGCTACCATCTTTGGCCCAGGCCTTTCATTCATACATATTCTTATGCTAATACTTATTGATTCTACTTTACTACTTTAGATGCCTGACAAACATACTTATGTTCACAGCCTATACTTTTTATGGACTAACGAGGTATCTATGGATACATCACTACACCTATGCCATGCCTGCTCTCTGTTTGGCCCCTGGTGGGGTTCCTTTCTGACTCCGCTCCCTCCCGGGTGAGGCACCTGCTGCTGCAGTCTTGGGGCCGCACACCTGTAGCCATGGTCAATCTCAGTGGTGAGTATGGGGACCCACTACCCCTCCTACCCTGTGCATTTACAACCAATACTGTGCCAAATAAATTATATATATATATATATATATATATATATATATATATATATATATTGTATATCATTTTTTTCATCCTAGGTACAGTGTTACACACCCCTGAAGAGCGAGCTGAATCTTGCAAAACTAGTCGGGTAGTATGATGCCTGTGTGACCAATACTACATTTATCTACCAATATTTCTCGTTTTATGTATCTTTTTAATTGGCAACTGTTTTTATCTATGCATGTAAACAATTTTACTTGAATAAACTATATACTGTAATAACTACTGTTACGCTTTCTGGCGGAAACGGTAACCACTTCATTTAAAGTCGAAGTTAGAGCGAATACTTTGTTTTGACTATATGTTACAGGAATGGAAGTGTGTTACTAGGGACACCAGACCTTTCCTCTTTTTGTATAATAGGGAATAAGGGGGATTTCAGTTTGAGCCTGCTCTAGTTGTGCTTAGAACAGTGATCACTACACCAATCAATGATTCTACCAAGGTGAGTTGCCTGGTAATGCTTCTGAATATCAGGAAGCGCTAGACCATTGTATTGTTTGGGTAATTATATTATTGTATTATTATTATACCACTGTATTGTTTGGGTAATGATAATAGGTGGGTCCAATACATGAAAAAATTGTTCCATGTATTGGTCCTTGGAGGAGAGCTAGCAGCACTTGAAATATACTCCAAGCGGGGACAGAGAGGAGCCTGGAGGAGTTGCAAAAAGCACTTTTAGACCCACTTACAAAAACAAACGGGTCATGGATGGCTGGTGAGGAGGAGCATGAAACTAGCACTGGAGTGAATATTGCACTTTATTTCCTTAGACATTTTGAACTTTTATGTAATAATAAACACGAGACACTTTGACGTCTTTATTGGACATTATGTTCATACATTTGTACGGAATTTCTTTGTACATAGCACTTTTATTGCACTGATTGTAAAACTTTATTCATGGTGTTGTTTATAATGCTGTTTAAAGAATAGAGGCATTTGTTTACAGTACAGTAATACCTTGAATTACGAGCATAATTTGTTCCAGATGCATGCTTGTAATCCAAAGCACTCGTATATCAAAGCGAGTTTCCCCATAAAAAAAAATTATGGAAACTCAGATGATTCGTTCCACAACCACTGCTGGTGTATGCAGTACTGTATGTGGCCAGAGGTGCGGGGCGCTGGAGAACTATGAGACACTTGGGAACTGTTGACACTTCCGGGAGCTCAGACGCACGTTACGTACGCCCCACCCAACTGGGAGTGTCTCAGAGTTCTCCAGGAAGTGCTGGGAGCTGCCAGCGCTTTTCCACACTGGAAGAAAACCAGTAACCGCTAGGACACGCAGAAAACAATTGTTTTCAATGTGTCCTATTCATACTACAAAGCAGCTCAGTGCTGCGCTGTAGTAAACTGTGATAAAATAGAGGCATGCTAGTAAAGGATGGGTTTACATGTCACTATAAAACAGTACAGCACATGTTGCTATATAGTGGCATGAATGAAGTTTCACTTTATACACTAAGTTGAGTCAAAGGGGGGAACTGTTGAGTCAAAAAGAGAAAAGTTCTGATGCGTTGAAACACACATCACACCACCCCCTGCTGCCGTCTTATCACATTTCCCCAACCCCCGCCCCCCCAGCCAATCTACAATCTAATTTTTTGTTTCTTTATTCTAACATTTTGTTAGTTTGCCCTGCCCCAAGGCTTCTTCTCCTCTATGAAGTTGCATGGAGGAGGGATGCACAGCAGCCAGTGGACGGAGCTGGCTTGTGTCAATAGGGGTATAGATTGAATTATAGAGCACACATTGATTAAAAATAGAAAGCCATATGCATCATGATCCCACTTGAGATGCGATTTAGAAAAGGATCCTGTAACAGGATGGCGTGTGGGATTTTAGATGATGCAAAAATGGATATATGTAACAAAAATATGGATAAGCCTGATCAAACCCCAAACAAATGGATCATACAAGCAAATAATTGATTAAATATAAAAGATTTATTACAAAAAATAGAAAATTTGAAAAATTTAACATAAGTTAAAAATGTTCAGACATGAAATGGAAAAAGTACTAGTAGTGCAGATGACTGCACATAGTCTTCTTCAGACCCCACGTAGAGCGGTTCAACTAGCTTCGCCGATAAGGCTTCGTCAGGAACCCGTGGAGGGTGATAGTCTATAATAATTAGATGACATATTACAATATAGTTGAGAAAATGAATCAAAGTAGAATAGCATGAATCTATTACAGAATAAAATAATAATAATACATATACAATCAGAGTAAGTATGCTATATTGTATACATAAAGGTTATGGTAGCCACATTGGGCTGCAATATATTGAACATTGAAAACCATATAATGATTGTGGACTATAGAAGTCAATAGGGGGCCACCTGCCTAAACCCAGAAAAGGCAACCAGGCTCTTGTCAATCTTAGAGAAGATTGTGGGCCGGCACCCAGATTTGGCAATTGAGCATCAGATCACAGCAGGACCACACTGGATTTGCTGGGCAAGAAAGTATGTGGATTGAGGATAACCCAGCATAACAGGTAGGAGTGCATATTTAGGGAATGATTTTAATTCTTCGTATACACTACATTTTTACATGACAGGGCATAAAGGTGTTATTAAAGCAGAACTCCAGGTTGAAAAAAAAAAAGAAAGGAAAAAAAAAAAAACATCCAACTTCGGGCAAAAACACAATTCTTAAAGTATATTTTTCCACAGAATATAGCTAGGAATGTGGTCAGAGGTGCATAAAAATGAATAATAAAAAAAAAACACTTCTCAAATTTGTACACGTATATCTAAAAACACCAATAAAGTTTCCATGTGCCAATGAAAAGTCTTTAATGATTCTCAGTTATAATCCACTGTGCAAAATAGTGTTGATTAAGTTGTGTTCTTCAACAAAGTGCTGTAGTGATCCATCTCTGCCACACTAGAGAACTCACCGACTAAATATGACCACCCATTACAGGTAAGTCAAATAGCACTTGCTTTCAAACAGAGGATTCACCATACACAGTAGGCCTGGAGCATCCACCTTTGAACTCATCAATGTTGAAGTATAATCACAGGTAAGGCATATGGTAGACAAAATAAATACCATCCCCTCTTTCTTACAAGCATAGCAAGTTGCCGCTGCTGATCGTTCCCGGGTGTACAGCAGCTTTACTTCCATGTGTACTCTGCGTGATGACATTCCTTCCAGAAACTCACCTAGGCCCTATGAGATGGATGGGTTAGCAATGATGGACTATTAATGTCTTACAATATGCAATATAACCTTGGTTCCTCTGTTTGGAACCGAGTGCTATATGAATTAACTGTAGTGGGTGGTCATATTTAGTTGGCGGAGGTGAATCACTACAGCACTTTGCTGAAGAACAAAGCTTAATCTACATTATTTTGCACAGTGGATTATATTGAGAATCATTTAAGAGATTTTTCATTGCCACATGGACATTTAATTGGTGTTTTAGGTATATAAAATTCATTATGCTGCACTTTAAATCCTACAGATTAGTGACACTGTATAGTAAAGAACGTGCATACATGTATATCCTAAGGGGTGTTGATATATAGCTGCTGTATCTGTAGTAGTAGTTTTTTTTTTCTTACAAACAAAGGTGCTTTATTATTGTCACATAGGAAAATTTACATTATATCCATTGGGTACAAAAGAGCATATGGAAGTACACATATATACACAAAGGTGAAATCATCACGAACAAATCTACATGTGGTACTGAAAACACAATCTTGAGAGCAAGAAACATAGGTGTTCACGCCCCACCACTACCAGGTAATGCTCTAGGCTTTAAATGTGACTATTGTGAGTCCATTAAGTGGATGTCCAAGGGGCCTATACCTTCAACTTCCATTGGCAGCCCTGGTTTTTGTATGTAATCTTATACATAGGTAGGGCAGCTTTAATCGGGGCTTTCCAGGAGGAGATAGACGGGGTGGCGGCCTCGATCGATTTAAGAAGTATCTATTTCTTGGCGTAAAAGAGCAGGTAAGATATCAACAATTTATAGTGGTGGGAGCGCTGTTCATCCTTGTAAACCCCCAACAGGGCCAATTCGGTTTCAGTGGAAGAGATAGTTGCAGTTTAGAGTTAATGACTGTGAAAACTTTCATCCAGTAGGCCGAGATCACAGGACACTTCCAGAACATATGCATGAACGTGCCAACTTGTATGGTACATCTGGGACACTCAGGGTTCCTTTCATGGAAAATTCAGTGTAGTTTTTGGGGTGTAAAGTATACCCTGTGGAGAAACTTAACCTGAATGAGTTTGTCGTCCCATTCCTCCCTGTCCAGTGAGGGTATGTCTCTGTGCCATGATTCCCATAGTTTCTCCAGTTTGGGGGAGGCAGAGCCCAGGAGTGCTCCATAGAGCGTGGAGAGAGGTTTAAGAAGGTCACCGGAAGCTAGGAGCTCTTCAATAGGATCAGCCTGGAGGAGAGACAAACTCGGGAACTGAGCCTTGATGGCATGGCGTAATTGCATGTACCTGAACTGCATCCAATGGGGCATGTCATACTGAGCCTTCAGAACAACAAAGGTTAGCAAAGTACCCTGGGGCATAACTTGGCCCAAGGTAGTAATGCTGTACCT
Organism: Rana temporaria; assembly: GCF_905171775.1. Taxonomy (NCBI): domain Eukaryota; kingdom Metazoa; phylum Chordata; class Amphibia; order Anura; family Ranidae; genus Rana; species Rana temporaria. The sequence goes on along the minus strand of NC_053492.1, from coordinate 262,321,144 downwards.
GGCCCATCCCTGGGGATCCGGAACAGTACGGAGATGCGGCAAGCTGGGGTTTCCCCACAGAGGGTGTGCCGGCGACCATTGAAGTGGTTGCTTGAAATGCCGTGGCATTCCACACCCTCCACGTTGCCCTGGTAGGACCCAACGTGGTCTTGTATGCCCTGGGTCTCTTGTAAGCAAAACTGCAGAGCCCAGGCAGCATTCCTTTCAGACAGAACGCGGCATTGGATCTGGAACCACCACTGAACCGTGACCAAGATCGCAGCCCAAAATTAAACCTGGAAATTTGGGAGGGCCAGGCCACCTAAGTGGTAGAGCAGGCCAGCCGAGGGACCACTCTATTCCAAATAAATGATCCTATACATTTATCAATTTCCCGGAGGAAAGTAGCAGGGACGGAGACCGGGCAATTTCGAAAAAGGTAATTGAATTTTGGCAACATAATAATTTTCAAGAGGTTAATGTGACCCAGGAGGTTGAGAGGTAGATTGGCCCATGCAGAGCCCTTTGTGCGTAGTGTTGACAGGGTGGGGAGTAGATTTTTAGCCACGTAATCCGAGGGGCATTTGGTCACCAGGACACCTAGGTACCTGAATTTGTCAACCCAAAGTAGGGGAGAGGGGGCCGCCCCACGAGTCGCCCCATCGTCCAAGGGAAACAGGATTGACTTGGCCCAGTTAATCTTAATACCCGAGTACCCCCTGAAGTTGTCAGAAATTCTGTGTGCAGCAAGAAGCGAGGACCCCGCGTCATTAAGGTACAGTAGTGTGTTGTCCGCGTATAGGGACAACACACTGTTCCAGCTTACCCAGTCTCAAACCCAGCACATCCGGGGAACCCCTGATCAGAATTGCCAGGGGCTCCAGAGCCAGGGCGAACAGAATGGGGGAGAGCGGGCATCCCTGTCTCGTGACTAAAAAGGTCAAACGTCTCATAGAGCCAATTGTTCGGACACATGCTATGGGTGCATGGTACAAGAGCCAAATGCCGTGTATAAACTTATGTCCAAAACCGAGTATGGCCATTCGACAGAGTCAAATGCCTTTTCAGCATCTAAGGAAGCAATTACTTGATTTCCCGGGTTGTCATGTGTCACAGATGTATTTAGGAAGAGTTGTTGAATATTAATGTCAGTTCCCTTCCCTGGAATAAATCCTGTCTGATCAATATCGATCAAGCCCCGGGGGCCTTCCCGCCCTTCAGCCCCCCCCCACAGCAGCCTGCACTTCCTCCAGGGTGACATCTAACCCCTCCCTCCCAGGGTTAAAACCAGAAAGGAAAGGTCTAGAAAGGTGGAGAGGTCAGAGTCCGAATAATTCACCCCGGAGGCATATAGTTCCTCAAAAAATTCCCGGAATCGTGTGTTTATGTTAGAAGGCGCAGTGAGCAGCTGGGAGCAACTGTCCCTAATGAAGCCAATGGGAGTAGAAGGGGTAGGACCCCTAGCTAACCATGCCAGGCCTTTCCCATTTTTCCCTCTAAATTCAAATACCTGTTGGGCAGAGTACAGAAGGGCCCTATCTGTTATCTCCTGCCTGGCAGCAGAGAGGCCCCGTAGTGCCTCCTGCCAGGCCTGGTAATGGACATCATCAGGAGTGGATACAAACTCCGCCTCCAATGTTGTTGCTCTCTCCTCCAGGTCCACCAGGGTGGAAGCCCCTCCCTCTTGATACGCGAGATGTTACAGATATATTCTCCCCTAGCCCAGGATTTAGGAGTCCCAGAGTACCCCGGGGGAGGAAGAGGTTGCATTATCAGTCCAATAGTTACATATGGAGGCTGTCATAGGCTCCTGCAACTGTTCCTCCGATGCCCAAAACCTGCATAATCTCCAGCTTCAGGGGGAACAGTTAACGCCAGCGACAGGCATAGGGGTGCATGATCAGATATACCCCTAGGAAGCACCGACATATCGTGGACACAGAGCAGAGCCGGGCACGATCTATATTCTCCTAGTGCTGGTGATAGTATTGAATGTTTATTGCTGTTAAGTGTTAGCATTTTTAGGTAATGCTTACTACATACTTTTCCTCTTTCTATGCAATGTAATACAGTTGTATGCATGATGTTTTCCAGGCAAAAGCAACTTAATTTTAAAATGATTTTTATTATTCTTTAACCACTTCCCACCCGGCCTATAGCAGAATGACGGAAGGGCGTGGTTGCATTATCCTGGCTGGACTTCATATGACGTCCAATATGATAAAAGCCACTGCACGCCCATGGGGGCACACTTCGGAGCGATCGGTGGTGCAGTGTGTCACCGACAGAGGCTCTTTACCATGTGATCAGCCGTGTCCAATCACTGCTGATCACAATGTAAACAGGAAGAGCCGTTGATCGGCTTTTCCTCACTCACGTCTGACAGACGCGAGTAGAGGAGAGCCGATCGGCTGCTCTCCAGACAGGGGGGGTCTTTGCTGATTGTTTATCAGCGCAGTCCCCCCTCGGATGCCTGCCCAGGACCACCAGGATACCAGGGATTGCCACCCCACTGGACCACCAGGTATGCCACCTAGCCCACCAGGAAAATGCCAATCTTTGCCCAGGTAGCTACCAATCAGTGCCCATCCACAATACCTGCCAGTACCACAAGGGATGCCAGTCAGTGGCGCATATCAGTGCCACGTATCAGTGCCCAGCAGTGCCGCCTATCAGTGCTACTTACCAGTGGCCATCAGTGCCACCTTGTCAGTGCCACCTTATCAGTGCCCATCGGTGAAGGAGAAAACGTACTTGTTTACAAAATTTTATAACGAAAGAAAAACTTTTTTTTTTTCAAAATTTTCAGTCTTTTTTTATTTATTTAGCAAAAAATAAAAACTGCAGAAGTGATCAAATATCACAAAAAGAAAGTTCTATTGGTGGAAACAAAATTATACAAATTCTGTTTGGGTACAGTGTAGCATGACCGCGCAATTGTCATTTAAACAGCGATAGCTCTGAAAACTGAAAATTGGCTTGGGCAGGAAGGGGGGTAAGTGCCTGGTATTAAAGTGGATAAAAATCCAAGTATCTTGGTTTTATTGTGACTTTATGTCCTGTTTATACAGGAAAGGAAAAGCCAAAACTGGAAATTCTAGCTGCATGCCATTCTTTGGTATTTTAATTAAAACTACACAGTACATTACTATATCCGTTCTTAGCTCAGAAGCTGTAAATTGATATTTGTTCCATAAATTTGGTATGGTATGTAATTCCATAAAGATAGTTCTTTTTACCTTCTCTCTTTTGTGCAGCATCTGTATTTTCTCTTTTAATTGCTGTAGCTGATGCTTCAGGTCTTCTACACAATGCTGTAGAAAAAATGAAGGGTCAGCGACATGCCTTGCCATGTATTCCGGAAGAATGCTTTTTTTTATTTTAATCCTCATATTAATTCATGTTTTTCATATTTAAAGTTGAACTAAACTTGTGCAACCTCTGATCTTCTTTAAAAAAAAAAATGAAAACTGAAGGACAGTCCTCAGAAACAGACAAGTGGAATGCCTTAATTCCCAGGGCCAGGTCGTGTTTGTGTCTCTTAAATACTTGAGAAATGCTCATGTAGCCCAGTCATAGGTAATGATGCCAACTTGGGCACATGTCCCAAAACACAGGGATGTAAAAATGTTGTTCACAACTGACACTTTACAGAAGGGGTGCCCATCCAGTGGCACGGGGGCCACATGTGGCCCGCAGAGCCCTCTGTTGTGGCCTGTAACCTCCTGCTCTGGGATGGAATATGTGACAGTATGCTGGATTCTCATTTGATTGGGGCTAATACATTTTGTGTCTATAAATTGGAGGGGGCTACAGTGGAGCGACACCCCAGACGAAGTGTTGGTACACGAAACGCGTCGGATCGACTCCACTGCCGCCTCACCTGTATATACATGCGTGTTACTTCAGCCTACATGTGAGTGTATCAGCTGTTTTAATAAATTTTTTAATTGAATCAAACAAGATTACGCTATGTGGCTGGCCACTTTTCTCTCCTATCTCTTTACACTATTGACATCATCTGAGAGATAAGATCCGGGACTCTCCCTTCCATCGTATGTCTTCCTATCCTTTGAACTACTATCCATCAGAGATCAGGATGTGTATATCAACATGACTCCTTCTTCTATGATTGGGAACCGTATTTTACAAGCCTGATTTGACTTTTGGTGGCATACACCCCCATAAGTCCATTCGCTCCGGTAAGCCTTCATTTCTATTATCACACACGGAGGAAATCAGCATTTCATGTTTTGATCAACTCTCACTTATCCACTTGGTGGAAATTCATCCATTTGGACTTTTGTTCACATTTAATATTTTGTCGCACTTAATTTCTACTCCATATGTAGTAATCTATCATATATTACATATTCAATGTTTATTGTCAAGATATATATTGTTTAAGCGCTACACTTTCTTGTACACTCTGGGATGGAATAGAAAGAATACTGTTATTAAAGGTCAGGTTATTACTAAAAATCACAGTGTATATATTGGGCATATCTTTTATGCAGTGGTTACTGGGCTGCTTTCAAACTGATCCGCAGGTGCAGAGCATTTTACCTGTAGGTTACCTGCACTGAGCCATAGACTTCTGTTATTACCTGCGAGTTTGTTTTCAATTTATTTTACCTGTGAGTTTGGTGAGCTTTCTGAAAGTGCACCAAACCTGCAGAATATAATAGAAGTCTATTGCAAAGTGCAGGAAAGCCAAAGGTACACTGCATTGCACCCGTGGTGTGGATAAACCGCAGCGCATCAGTGTGAAAGTAGCCTTGGGCCCCTTTTACATGGTCAGTCCGACCCTTTGGACCCTCCATTCACCTCGAAGTAGTGACAGACTTGTGTTCTACCTCCAATACGATCCACTAAAAAGTATCATAGGCTGTGTCCGTGTCCGCTCTGCATATGCAGAGCAGACACGGACATGCCATCCACCCGCTCAGCTCATTGTGGCCCGCGACCGGTTACCAAGTCACTTAAGTGGCCCTCGCTCTTCAAAAGGTTGGGCACCCCTGCTTTACAGGATGCTGATACACCCCAGTTAAATAAGGTATACCTTTTTAAGTTTAATTATTCATATTTGGCCCTGGGCATAGAGAAGGCTTGCTTGTCTGGCAGCTGTACTTCAGTATAAAAATGTGATGTGAGTAATCCAGGTTTATTAAAATAAATGTCACAAAAGGAAAATTTGGGTTAAATACAGAGCAGCACTGTGCTGGGAAATCTGAAATGGTTAAACATTATGAAGAAAATCTCCATTTTACAACTATATTAATGTAATGCATAAAATACAGGAAGGCACAAAATGTACATTCATAATAGGGAAAAAAATAAAACTTTTCATTAAAAAGAGGCTTATTTTTCAACTATCCCTGTTTGGCTCTTCAGCTTCTCTGTCATAAGGATATTATACAAAGAGGGTTCTAGAGTGGTGATGGAAGAAAACAAGTGCCTTGCTAGTTACTTTGATTAGCATAAGTGATGGCAACCCATGGATTCCAGATTTGATCCATTTTCTACAGCAGACTTAAGCAAAGGCTGATTATAATTTTAAGAGTTTTGCCTGTAACAAAGACATAAGTCATAAAGCAAAGGTTTAGACATGTGATCTAACAGAGTTGATGTCACTAACAGCTGACCTGTCATAAGACCTACAAAAAGATGCCAGAGGGAGTCTTATTTGTTAGTTTTGTAGTGTGTAGCACCCTGCTAGTTTCTGCTTGGAAACGGACTCGCTCACATAATGGAGTGATTTTGTAATCTCTTATAATACTATAAGCTTCTGATCCATAGACTTTGACCCCGTACAGGTATAATAACCCTTTTATTTGGCGCTATATGATCTCTAGCTACAGAGACAAGAAATGGTTTCCTTTACTTGCCTAAACCAAGAGTCAGATTAGCAAGTAAAATCTCATCAACTGGATCATTTCCTGTGGCTGGTTAACTCAATAAGGGCTAGTCTGCACAGACATTTGAGATGCATCATTTGTTTACTACGCATTCACTTTGACTTGTATGGAGTTAAAGCAAAACACTTTCATCTAAATTTTTGGTGAGGGATTATAAACACCTGTCAGATTTTTTTTTTTCCTACTGTTGTCTGTGTAGGGGGATTCATCCTCTCTATTTGTCCTGATTCAGGACAAAGTATCCATTGGAATCGTAAGTGAAAGAAAATCGCAGATTTTAAGTGGTCACCAGAACAAGAATAGAGGGGGAAATCTTCCAATAAAGATGCCAGTTCTGGTAACCCTAATGACTACCAGGAATTTCCCCCATTTTGGAAGGATTTTCTCTTACTTCCTGTTGTGGCTATGGGACAAGACAAAATAGTCTATAGCTCTGGTTCAATGGGCTTTTAAGTTTTCCCATCTGCTTCAGGGGTCATAAAGAGGAGGTTTCTCTTTCTTTCATGGACGGACACAGCCTTAATCTTGACTTAGTGGGTATTAGAGTTCCTTTAGGAGTTGACTAGGCAGAAACTTATATAAAAGGTTAACTCATCATACACACCCTATAGCCCTGCCCAAGGGGCAGGCCATCTGGGTGTAACCCCTCTCTGCATCTCGCAGATCAGTTTTTTTCTGCCTAGTTTCAGGAGAAGACATGGCCCCTTCAGGCCCATGGCTTGGAGGCTGTTAGTTCAAGATGCTGGATTTTTATTTTTTATTTTTTCCTGCGATCTTCGATCAACTGCCAACTGGGCGACAGGCTGGATCTTGGATTCTTGTATTCTTCCCAGTTTCGGCCATCAAGCGTGTGCCGACCGTAGCTGCGCGCTCTGTCATCAACGACATGCCCGTCGCTCTACGGGTGGCCGGTGAGCTATACGCTCCAAGGCTTGCATACGGGTCTGCAGGGCCGAGTCGCAGTAGCCTGGCCGACAGTCATCTCCGTTACCATGCGGAAGATGCACTGTCCAGGATGCTTCCAGCATAAAACCACAGGAGTGTAAGTACTACTACCTTGCTTCGGCAAGAAAACAGAGATGGGCATCCCTGGAGAGGTGAGTAAAGAGCTATATATTTCCCTTCTCCCCTCCTTCCCCTTCCCTCCTCCCTAGACTGCTGAGGTGGGGGTTGCCCTGGGGAGCCCCACCTGAGAACCAATATAAAGTATAAGTGCATAGATATTGCTACCTGTGTCCATGTTGTCAGCTGCTGCTTCCCTTTTTCAATGTAGAGAGCTGCATAAGAGATTCTGCTGCTGTGTGTTTGTACCATGCTGGATTGTTTGTATACATGGCGGCCATTTTCTTGTAGCCTCTATTCAGAGCTCGGCGACCATACTTCTGGGGGTCTATATACACTACGGCGGCCATTTTCTTGTAGCCACGTGGCCTCTACTCTGAGCCTCGGCGGTCATACTTCTGGGGTCTATATGCACTACGACGGCCATTTTCTTGTAGCCGCCCAGCGCTGGAGGTGTTGCTCACACAGCGCCCAAAGGGGGGCTGTACCGTGTCTCCTGGCCGTTCAGCGGCCTGCGCGGTGCGCCCCAAGAAGGGCACTTAGAACGGCTTCCTCCAGCAGCATCTCCCCATGAAACTGGGGCCTCTAGGTCCCACTTGGCGGCCATTTTTTGTAGCCCATGCAAGTATTACAGCACTGGTGGCCATGGTTTTGGGGCCTCAGTATGCCTGGCTCAGCAGCCAAACAGTCACACGCTGCTGACTAGCCCCACAAGGTAGCCCTAGCGGAACAACTGGTACAGGGCCTAAAAATTTGTGTGTGAATCAGCCTTGGACACTATTCCTCTGCTGGCTAGAGCTTCTGCTCAGGCTGTGGTGTTACGCCGTCTACTGTGGTTGAAGAATTGGTCAGCGGACCAAGCTTCCAAGAAGGCCCTAATGGACCTGCCCTTAAAGGCGATAGACTCTTTGACACTGCAGGAAGAAAACCACAGGCCAATAAAACGCCTGCTCAGGGACAGAGACGTCCCTGGTTTCACAAACCCAACAAACCTCTTAACAAGACCACGTCCGCATGAGGGTGCACCCCCACCCATCCCTCGGGTGGGGGGATGTCTTCGCGAATTCGCGACCCGCTCGGGTTCCCGACCGGTGGGTTTGCGAGGTAGTCTCATCAGGGTATAAGATAGAGCTCCTATCTTGCCCACCAAACAGATTGTTTCTCTCCAACCTCCAGCTACTACCGGCTCCTCGGACCTGCTGGAACGCGGGGTGGTTATCCCTGTCCTAGTACAGGATCGGTGTCAGGGGTTTCACTCCAATCTGTTGATTGTACCAAAGAAGGAGGGCATTCGTCCTATCCTGGACCTCTGGGCCCTCAATTGTTTCGTGAAGGTACAAGGATTCCGGAGGGCATCAATCCGCTCTGTCATTACTACCCTCCAGCCAGGGGACCTTCTGGCATCCATGGACATCAGGGATGCCTAGCTACATGTTCCAATTGCACAAAGCATCAGAAACTTCTGTGCTTTTCGGTCGGAGAAGACCACTATTAATTTGTGGTTCCCCCTTTGGCCTGGCATCGGCACCAAGGGTGTTCACCAAGGTGATTGCCTCAATTCTCGCCCTACTAAGACAATGTGCCATCGCTGTCTTGGGCTACTTGGACGACCTGCTTCTGAGGGCCGCTTCAGCCTCAGAATTAGAGGTGAGCGTGTCTATAACTCAGGCCCTCAGACACTTGGGTGGCTACTGAACATTCAGATTCTGTGATTCCTACCATAAGGAAGGCTAGGAAGTTATCCTCTAGGAGGATTTATTATCGCACTTGGAGAGCTTACTTAGCCTCTTTGCGAGGAAATGAAGTGGAATCCACGGACTTATTGGTTAAGGAACAGATATCTGCCCTGGCTGTTTTTCTTCAGCGACCCCTGGCGACTCACTCTCTAGTGAGAACATATCTACAGGGGGATCAGCAGGTGGCCCCTCCGGTCCGTCCTCCACTACCTCCACGGGAATTTGAATAGCAGACGCACCTTGGCGTCTACCGCTACGAGAGGATCTGCTGTCGCAAGGTCCCATAGGTCATCCTGCCTTACAGTCAATGGCTTAATGCCATGACCTCTAGGTGCCTCAGAACCACTGCTTGAGAACATTAGGGAAGTTCCCTTGTTGACACTTTCTCAGAAAGTGGTCCCTTTTGGTGGCTGTTATGTCAGCTAAGACAGGTTCAGAGCTGGCAGCCTTGTCATGAAAGGCTCCCTATCTGATCTTCCACAAGGATAAGATGGTGCTGCGTTTGCAGCCTTAGATTCTTCCTAAGGTCATTTTCGAGCGCCTCCCTATGACGATGCATTCGACCAGGGCAATGGTGCCTCTTGGGCTTTCTGACATCAAGTGTCTGTTTCCCAGGTGTGTAAGGCGGCGACCTGGTCGCCCGGTCACACTTTCACTAAACTAAAAGTTGATGTGAGTGCATCTTCGGATGCTTCTTCGTCCGCAAACTTTTGCAGGCGGCTGTTTAGAATTACAACTCTGTTCCCACCCCTCATTTTGACACTGCTTTGGGACGTCCTACTAAGTCAAGATTAAGCCTGTGTCCATCCATGAACGAAAGATAAAATAGGATTTTATGCTCACCGTAAAATCTCTTTCTCTGAGTTCATGGACGGACACAGCACCCTCCCCTTCTTTTTATGTTTGTACTACTTTTTGATGAACTGATCTGTGAGATGCAGAAAGAGGGGTTACACCCAGTGGGCCCGCCCCCTGGGCGGGGCTATAGGGTGTGTATGATAAGTTAACCTTTTATATAAGTTTCTGCCTAGTCAACTCCTAAAGGAAGGCTAATATCCACTAAGTCAAGATTAAGGCTGTGTCCATCCATGAACTCAGAGAAAGAGATTTTACGGTGAGCATAAAATCCTATTTTTTACACCTCCGCAATGTGGCTCAATCCCAAGCTTTATCCCGCTCACTCGATTTTCCAGCTCTTTCTTGCACAGCTAAGTTATGATTGTTTCCTCTTCCTATTCTGGACTCTAGCATCTGGGTTAGTCCCTGCAGCACCAAAGCCCCTGCAATCAGGATTTGGAGGTTCTTACCAACCAAAAATCTTCAAACCTCCTAAATTCCAGGTCCTTAATTAGGACTTGGCAATCCAGAGTGTAATAATAATATGTCCTTTCCAGTCGGATTACCCAGGAACCCCTTACCTTGCATGGGTTAAAGCGGTAGTAAACCCATCCATTTAACAGTTTCAAAAAAAGTTACATTTCCTGCACGTGCCGGAAATGTAACACTCCCATTGGTTGTGCTCTTAACCAAACTGTTAAACCATCCAATGGCTGGTGTCATAACTGATCACATGTGCAACATCATGGCAGTTGTAGATTAAACAGAGGCCAAGATGGCAGCTTCCTTGGCTGAACACGATAGGAGGGTTTACTTCCACTTTAAAACTTCTGAGTACTCAACATTCTCTTTATACCGCCCGCCTTAAAGGGACCACAACCCAAATAGTGGGGCAAATATGCCTGCTGTTCAGGACCCATCCCTGACGTCCTGCACAACATATTTGGTTGCTGTGACTAACAGCCCTGTTATCATATATTCCATTCCTGATTTAATTTTCATTAAATCTTTTTTGTTTAATGTTTACAGTTCTGTGGAGTTTACAAGAGTCTGTTACAGGGAGGATTGGGAGAATTTCTCCTATCAACCATTTTTCACCCTAAATTTGTATAGGGGAAATGTGTTTGTCGTATTTTTCTTTTTTTTGGAGGAAGAGGTGGGTTATAAACTTGGGTAATTACATACATAAACACACACACAGGGAGAAAAAAAACATTGCACAAAAGGCAATGCTATGCTAGGGCATTAATCAGCAGCCAGCTGGGACCCAGCAATAATTGTACTGGGTAGTTGGCTTCATTAATGTTTGCAGTGGTGGCAAATTTATCAAAACCGACCTTGCAGAGCAAGCAAGACCTGCTTATTTACTTTTATTACTTTAGGGAGCTGGGTCTGAAATTAGCTGCTTAACCAGACATGATTTATAGCCCCAATTCTAAAAAAGTTGAGACGCTATGTAAAATTTACATAAAAACAGAATGCAATGATTTTCAAATCTCATGAACCCATATTTTATTTACAAAAGAAATCATATCAAATGTTTAAATTCAGAAAATGTAGTTTTATTTTATTTTTATTTTTTTCTTCTTCTTGGAATTTGGGTTGTATTTTAATGAATGCTAACACTTTCTATGGGAAGTAAAGACGACACCTGCTTTCCATAAAAAAAAAAAATATTTTGCCAAATTTAGGAAAGCTGCTGTATATTTACCAAGACCTGGGTAACAAATAGGACATTATGTCTTATGTTGGGAACAACAAACAATACAGATAAGCCGTGGCACTCTTTTCCGGTCATATTTTCTAATACCATTGTTAACCATAAACCATCAAGGCCTGAAATGCTGAACATGCAAAGTAATAAGGGTTTGTATGAAGTAGTGATGATTGACTCAATAATGCTTGCTGGAAGGAAAATACATGCAGGATTGGCAATGGCATCAAAAAGAAGAAAAGTTAAAGCAAATACATTTTCCTGTACTCAATTTGTAATTACAGGATGAGTGATATACGTGAGGGGGTTAACTGGGGTTAACCAGTAGGGGGCGAGGAAGGGGTTAAGTGTGTCCTAGGGAGTTATTCTAACTGTGTGGGGGCTGGGCTACCAGTGACACAACAGGGAGCAGTAGATCACTGTCCTGTCACTAGGCAGAACAGGGAAATGCCTTGTTTACAATCACTCAAATGAATCAGACGAAGAATGGGTCCCTCCTAAAAGGGCACGGCGCTCTGGAAACCAGGCAGCCGTCCGCAATAGACCCGAGGATCAAATTCCCAGGCCCAGTACCAGTGCTACCACCAGCGAAAGACCCCAAGAAATGCCCAGGTCCAGTATCAGAGCTGCCGCATCATGTCGAAGTACCAGCACCTGCGATTATGGAGTGGCACAGGATGGCGGTTGTGCAGAGAACAATGATCCAAATTTCAATAATAAACATGGGCCAATAAAATGACAGAACAGGAATCTTCTTGCGACCAGATGCTTCTTGCAAGGATTCTGATAGAGGAGTGAAAAAAATTATATGAAAGAATTAAAGCGTCTACAAAATAGGGGATAGCTTTCTGGCATTTTTATAATTATAATTTTTTTACTAGTAATGGCGTGATCAGTGATATTTTAGTGGGACTGCGACATTGTGGTGGACAGATCAGACACCTAACAGAAATTTTGTGATACTGACAGGGGAGGGGTTAACATCAGGGGTGATCAAGGGGTTACCTGTGTTCCCTAACTGTATGAGGGAAGGACTTACTGGGACAACACACAGATCCATCTTCCTGCATAGCCGAAAGACAGGATCTGTGTGTCATCCCCTGTGATGCCCCATACACACGATCAGTTTTCCCGGCGGTAGAAAGTCAGCCGGAAAAAAAAAAGGGAAAAACCGAGAACCTGCTCGGTAGCTTTTTCCCCTACACACGGCCGGTTTTCCTGGCAGGAAAACTGCCATGAGAGCTTTGGTCTGGAAACCCGGCCGTGTGTATGCTTAACCACAGGCTTTCCCCATAAAAAACTGACGGCTTAAAAACCGCCGGGAATCCCGGCAGGAAAAAAGAAAACATGTTCTCATTTTTCCCGCCGGGCTTCCTGGTGGTTTTCCGGTTGGGAAAACTGCCATGGAGCATACACACGCACAGTTTTCCCAGCCAAAAGCTGTCATGGCAGTTTTTCAAACGGGAAAACTGGTCGTGTGTATGAGGCATCAGAACGGAGATCTGCCTTGTTTACACAGGCAGATCCCTGTTCTGTCTCTATATTGGCCCATGTTTATTATTGAAATTTGGGTCATTGTTCTCTGCACAACTGCCATCCTGTGCCACTCCATAATCGCAGGTGCTAATTCTCATTTTCAATAATAGTATTAGATTTGAGCAGAAGTTTTGTTTAATTTGCACAAGATGATTGTATTTCATGTTTGTAATGATTGTCCACTACCCTTTGCATGAAAAATTATTGAGTTTGTTGTTAAGAGTGTTTACTTTGTTCATATATGTCTAAGGTGATCAAATTTTAATAAACTAAAGTACATATATTCACTGTATGCAAAGTTGTGTTTATAGGGATTATTTTTTTTGGGGGGGGGTTCATATCTTTGATCAGATTTTCAAAGGGGTCCATGACTCAAAACAGGTTAAGAGCCATGGACTTAAATACATAAAAATAATTAGAAAATGGAAGACTGTAGTTGATTTGTTAAAAGATAAAGGTTATTTTTTTAAGCCTAGATGCCATTTCAGAAAAACAAGACCATGTGAAAAACACCAAGGTTTAAAACCTCTAGAAAACCTGTCTTAACCACTTAAGACGCAGACCTTTAGGCAGCTAAAGGACCCGGCCAGTTTTTGCGATTCGGCACTGCGTCGCTTTAACTGACAATTGCGCAGTCGTGCGACGTGGCTCCCAAACAAAATTGGCGTCCTTTTTTTCC